>NW_022204507.1:4730322-4807392 GCF_008831285.2 Nymphaea colorata | reverse complement strand
AGAATTTTCTATCAAAGATCAGAGCACTCTAAATTTTTTTTTAGATTTTGAAGTAGTTTATGAAAATGATTGAATGGTGTTGTTGCATAGGAAATATATACAGAGTGCTCACAAAGATTCAACTTCAAGTAAATTTAGTCAACAACGTTGCTGCAGCTAATGTGAAAATTATCCACACATCAAAGGAAAATAGTTTCATATGCTACTTCATACAAGAGTATAGCTGGAGCTTTATAAAACATTTTGTTCAGTGGGCTAAATGTGACAGATGCATTGAATAAAAACTCATCAGTTCCTATAAACACCTACTCCAGATCACTAAGACATGTTAAACGGATCATAATATATCTTAAGGGAATATTATATACAGGAGATGTACGTGTCCCGTAATCCCAATTGAGCAAACTGCCGTAATGACTCAAGATCAGCTCAAGAATATCTTGCCTATCCAGGTATCACAGAGGACTACAAAACTACTAACAATGGCCAAGTTGAGGATGGATGTAGAACACAAGGCCATTGCTGCAAGGCTTTCATATTCATTATGGATCAAATAGTGTTCACATGAACTTAGTATTAACCATGGTAGGCCATTCATATAGTCTAATAATCTTTATGCAACTTACAAGTAGATGGTCGCTTTGTGAGATGAAGAGTTGCACAAGGAAAAATAGAAATTTAGCTTATAAACTCAAAGAAACAAGCAGTAGATATCTTAGGGCCACAATTTGTTATGCTAGTCAACAAGATGCATGTCAAGGAGAATAGCTTGCAAGGGGACACTGGAGAACAGATGAAAGAAAAATTATGGACAATTAGGAAAAGGGAGTGAGTGACGGTGGCAAACTTAACCCATGGGAGGCAAAAAAAAAAAGAAATATAAAATAAAGAGAAAAGTGTCAAATTGATTGATAAACTTGTATAAAATAAAAAGAAGTTTGTGCTTTTAAAATTAGAAATCATTTCAAATCTAAAAGGAAAATGTTGGATCACATATCTTATAAGGAAAGAAAAAAAATTATCAAAAGCTAAATGGGCTTACTGTACATTTTTGTAAACTTAGACTCACACAAAATAAGAGTTATACCACTCACTATTTTATCAAAAGTTGGAAGACTAGTTAGTGAAGATGTATTGTAGACTTAAGACATACTTAGGCTGAAACCGTGTAAGTTAATATTTGGTTACGTCTCTCTCATTTACCTCCTATATTGTGACTTTGTAGAAAGGTTCTTTAAACCTATAATAGATATTAAAAGGAAAAGAAAGAGAATCAATAAGGGTGTTGCAGTTGTGTAGCCTCCCTTGCTATCCCTTACTTAAGAAGGAGAAAGTCTTTGTTCGGCTAAGATTCAACAAGTGAATGTTGAAAGCTTTAGAATGAGGACAAATCGAGTGAGAAAAAGCCATGGGTTTTCACATGTTGAAAGCCTTAGATTGAGGACAAATCGAGTGAGAAAAAGCCATGAATTTGACCAGCAGAGTGCTGTTGGTGACCTCGCTAGTGGTAGAGTCATAGGAGGACTCGCAAACAATAGATGGCCAGAGCATGGCCCCATTTTCCGGCCCCATTTTATACAAAATTGGAAACAAAAATTTTTTATGTTCAAAAATAAGGTTCTTAGGTTTGAAATTTATTCCATTTTGTCTATTTATTTGAAATTTCAAATGTGGGTTTGTAGTAGACTTTTCCATTTAAAACTTGAGTTCATGAGGAAATAATTTTTTATCCCCCCTTGACTTTTGTTAATTGTTAAAGAAAATTTCCAAGCTTGGGTTTGTCTTTGAAGCTTTTATATGTTTTTGAGAGCATGTGCATAGCCAACAATGAATGGATTATTTGGCCTAGCCATGATCTGGTCCGAGCTACTCAATTGGTTAAGGTGGCATGACTTCTAACTCATGGAATGGGAAGGGAAAGAGCGTTATCCTTTTGTCCTAGGTTAATGAGGTTGAGTAGGGGTCAAACCATATCCCATTTGCTGATTGCATAATAAATGCCAATACCTCTAATAAGGCCAGGGGTATAGGCTTATGGATAGTCATCCAACAACACACTTCTTCCATATGCTACCAAAACCATGAGGATCTGCTAATGACATTCGTGATACTCCAAATTGATGTTGGCATCAGTATCACAAAAGATGTTGTTTCTTAACTTCTTAAACATCCCCAAAGGTCATAGGTAGACTAAGATGCTAGACAAGCTAAGACCATTTTACTCTAGACATCTCTTCCACCACCAATGGGGCCTCTTGGGCACTTTTTCAATTTGGGATGTTTACATCAAACTTATGCCCAAGTACATTCACCATTTCTTTGCACATCAATAGTGGATAAAGACATGATCTACTGTTTGAATTTGTCTATCATAGATCGCACATTGGTTGGCTAAGGCATAGCCAACTCTTTGTGTTCTATCATAAGTCATTATATATACCTCCGTCGCCAAAAAAGGTGCACCATTTAGCTCTAGAAATGGCAACATTCTTTCACATTATAAGTTTACTTTTGTCTAATGCCTTGTGAAGACAATTCACTTCATAGGTGCCTAGGTGGTGAACCGTTGCTAATTCTTTGTCTCCCATCACCAAGCTGTTCTTGTCATAAAGGAAACTAGTATGATGAATGGCATATGAAATCCAATGTGAGTTCAATTTTGACTAGTCTCTTGTTTGTGAATACTGTTCATCTCATAAACGGAGGTCTCTAGGATCAAGTTGCAAAAGAGAAAGTTTGAAATATAAAGAAGGTATTCTACTATGCCCAATCCCAACTCTTTGACGATAAATGGGTGGTCTTGCTATTATCCACGATCCATTGAATCAGATGATTAATGTCATTCCAACCCCACAAGATGCTTTTCCATGATCAGGAACACTGGGACTTTACATGACACATCAACATACTGTCAGTCTTTAAATATTTGTTTTGCAGAAACAATGCCCACAACAAGCTTGTTGTTCTTGCCTAGAAGAGCAAAAGGATCATGTGTGCTTTGTTTAGGAAATGTAAATTTCAAACTGAAACACTGCCTTCCTCTATAGGGTAACATAGGTCTTTTAGCTCATGAGGTGCTTTTTTTTTTTGTTCTTAATGTCAGCCTAAATATGACAGTGCAATCTTTCAACCTTTACCATAACAGACCTGGGCAGTCAGAAAGCTATCATCTAGTAGTTGATGATCTGATTCAAAACATAACTATTAAATATAGTATATCAGAGTATGAGAGAAGAATTTTTTTTTCATCCTGCTTTTCTCCACTTTCCCAACAAGACAGACACAAACTTTTAGGGTTCATTTTCTTCAAAAATAGAGAGAGGCATGGAGAGAGTCAACTCTCAACTGAGGGTCTTGGAAGTAAACTAAACTCCACTTTCATTGACATAAAACAGGATGAATCTAGATTTCTGGTTATTCAAGACCATTCCAACTTCACTTTCAAAT
The DNA here is from genome assembly GCF_008831285.2 of Nymphaea colorata. Classification (NCBI taxonomy): domain Eukaryota; kingdom Viridiplantae; phylum Streptophyta; class Magnoliopsida; order Nymphaeales; family Nymphaeaceae; genus Nymphaea; species Nymphaea colorata. The sequence continues at coordinate 4,803,945 of NW_022204507.1, read as the reverse complement.
TCTCTAAGGACATGTCTAACTTCTCACATTCTACTTTATAGTCCTACAAAAAATCATTGCATCTACATGATAGATACCTAGAATATTTGACTAAACCCCTCTGAATTTAGGAATTTAGATTTTCCTTTTGAGAACCGACGATTCGAGCCTACGCACAAAAAAAAAAATTGAACCACAACTGTAAAAAAATAGAAGGAGAGGGGATCTCCCTGATGAAGCCCCCCACTATAAAAAAAAAACTTCATTTATTCCTTTAATAATGAGTGCATATGTGTTTGTTTCTTCAAAATCATTACCTTAGAAACCCAATTATCACAAAAACCAAGGTGGTGTAGGGATTTCCTAATGAAGTTTCATTTAACTTTGTCCTACACCTTTGACATATGAAGGTTCAGAAGCATTGATTGGCAGTTAACCATCTAGTGGCATCCAAACCAATTCATGAACCATCTAGTAGCATCCAAACCAATTCATGAATATGTTTATTAGGCAGAAATGCTCCTTGATCTTGATTAATAGTTCTAATCAGGATCTTTTCCATTCTAGCTGCCATAACTTTTGAAATGATCTTGTAAATGCTATTGCACACTGCATTGAGCTGAAGCTCCATGATATTTGAAGCATTAGCAGTTTGTCTACTTTGGTAACCTCTTTTGGAGATGGTGAGATACTTTCATCCTTGAACCATCGGGGATCTTGATGTGGTTGGAGAGTTTTTACTACATTATAGTCCTGCATTAAATGAGACATTGTCTTCCATCTTGAGCAAAATTTTATTTGTGCTTTTCGTTCAACTCAATGTGATGGGACATCATCATAATTGCCACACTCCAACACCACCATTGGACAGAATGTGAAGGAATGTAGTATCTCCACACAAATCCGAGCATATCCTATCTGCAGTTGAACCTTTGTGAAGGGATCGACTTCCGTTCATTCCACACAAATTCGAGCACATCCTCCTTGTCGGTTCCCTGGATCGAGGACCACCTCACTTTCTCCACTGTCATCTCTGGGATCATCATCCGAGGTGGGGGCCTTGCTTCCTCACAGTTGTTGCATCGTCTCCTAGAAGCATAGCTAGGGGAGAGAGAGAAATGAAAGACCCTATGAAAGGAGCCCTAAAAAAACCCTAGGAGAGCTTCTCCCTCCTAAGACCCTACTAGATTTTCTTAAGGACCAACTAAATTTAGACAAACATAATAGCAGCATACAGTATACTGACAATTAATTAATAAGTGAAACTAAAATATAATTGCAATAATTTCATATAGATGTTAACTATTGCATGCATGGATACTAACATTCATGCAAAATGGGCATCTTTTGAGAAGCGTCCTCCTCTTCACTGTACAAAGAATATCAAGTCAAAGTGAAGGCAGACCCGAGTAGGCCGTTCCGACAAATCCTACAGCGATGTTAAAAAAGAAAAGGAAGGAACAGATCAAAAGTTGTGACTACTTTTTTATGGGTACCAAAGTGTAAGTTATGTTAAGAAGACAAAAGATTAAGTGGGAGCTTTAGCTTTTTACTGAATGGTGAGTCTGTTCTACTCAGTTGAAATGTATGAAACAAACACTAGTCTTCCTTTCTCCCTCATCATCTTTCCCATATAAATTTCAGTATACAGTCAAATTAATGTCCATGGTAGATAGTCTTGTTCAGTTAATCATATCACAGGTATATCTGATTGCTACTCATCAAGTTGGACTGAGTCATCTTCGAGAAACGAGTGAACTTGTCACTTTTTTTTTTTAATGAAAGCAAAATGAATATAAGATGCATTAAAAGTATAGTCACAAATAACATCTTAGAGTTTAAAATGGTAAGGTTTTTTCAAGTATAATACGATGGACTTGAAAAATATGAAAAAATAATAATTTTTAAAAAAATATAAAAAACTAAAATTAAAAAAATAAAATAAGTGAGAAAATAATAACACAAAATTCAAAAGTAGATTTACCATAAATGAAAAATAAAAAATAAAAAAAATATTTGACATTAAAAAATAAAAAAATGAAAAAAAAGTGAAAAAAACACATTAAAAACACATTTTTTAAAGTTTTAAAGCCATTTCATTTCCTCTCATGTTTTTTAAAATATCATGAAATTTAAAAGTTTGACAAAGGAACTTAACGACCTATGGTCTATCATCGTTAAACAAAGTAAATATTTGAAGCAGCGTTTCTCAAAAATTAAGGCCTTCCAAAATGACTAGTTCTAACGAAGGGGCCTCTCATTTTGAGAAACGCAAAGCCACAGCCTTTTGAAGTTTTGTAAAAAGTTGATTTTTAGCGAATGACGTGCCCGCTCCCTGGATTGATAGAGTGACATAAGAAATGGCAAACCATGGGGGGAATAAAACATGCACCATTCACAAAAACCATTGTCTTTTTCTCTTGCTCCTTGTGTTTACCTGTTGACGCTTGGGATTTCCATTTTATGGGCTCTCTTTCTCTTCTTTTCATCTCTCTCTCTCTGCCAATATTTCTCCATGCAGAGAAGCCAAACCACTCAAGCGACACATTGTCACGACCTTAACCGAAGGTCTTTATCGTGGCATCATGGCAACAATTAGTAGGCATCATGGTCTTAGTTAGTGTTCAGTTAAGCTCTTGCAGTTATTCCAAGAAGTGGGTTGTTCCACATTTTTAGCGTGAGTTATCCCTGTTAGTGGGTCCAAAGTCACAAATATCGCAACTTAATTGAAAAAGACGCGTAAAATACGTGAAAAATAAGTCAGGCGTATCAAACAGCACTACAACGCATCTTTCTTAAAAAATGTCAGAATATAAAAAAAAACGTGAATTATACACGTTTTTTTAATATTTTATATAATTTCTTATTTATTTTATTTTTATATTTTTCAGGATTTTTTAAATGTTTTAATTTTTTTAAAAAAAATTTGATTTCTGAAATATTTCCGAGATATACAACTTCGCCATGTTATCCTTGAGAAATTCATGTTCACCTCATGCTCTAATAATTTAATAGTTTCAGATAAATATAATAATTTCAGGCAAATATATCATATTACACTAACATCATGTTCACCTCATGCTCTTATCCAGCATTACCAATCAACTTCTATTTGAAAATATACTAGCTATCAAGGTTATGTTAGTGCCGAACTATATTTTGTATGTGACTATGTATCAAATATATTGTTGTTTAGTAGGGGCTTGTGGTCTACTCTTCAATCGAAGCTTGTAATGGATCCAATAAACTAGGCATTTTAGCATACTAAAAAAAATATTGCTGATATTGGTTTCGACCAAGCATTCTTAAAGACATTTTTTGTGCATTATGTTCTTTTCTGTAGTCCTTAGTGTTTTGCAATAAGTTTCACAAGGCCTATTTTATTTCCTGACAATTGTGCAAGAGATATTTGCTATTTTCGATGATACATTTCACAAGCTTGGTTTCAACTGCATGTTTTGGTTCTACATGGGACTAATTTTCTGGATGAACCAATTGTCTGTTGTTTGCATCCCAAAATTTTATTGGTTTTGGATTGCTTCAAAAAAATTGAGTTTTGTTTTGAAATAAGAAAGAAAAGGGACTCGCCCATTGGTACGAGGATTGACTGTTCCCGGTGCCTTCACCGGGGGTAATCGATCCGAGGGCTATGTTCATAATTGATGCATTTCATTTTAACTTAAACATCCTTTTGATTCTATATGCGGTGTAGAAAATATTGAAAGTTTGATGTTATAAATTTTTGAAAAGACTCTTGAAGGGTTGCTTGAAAATGTGAAATATTTTGAGGAAAAAGTGGAATTAGTATCATTTGAAAAGCTTGTGAAATCATCTTGAAATCACTTTAGTGTTCTCTTAAGTCTTTAAGTAGGTTTGAGATTTTGCTCTAATTTGGTTACCACCCAGTTAGAGCTCCATCCCATCTTGCTTAAGTTCTTTTGGAGAGATGCTTATGATCATAAATGAAATAAAGTGAGCGAGAATACATGGATGCATTTATCCCATATGAATGTAAAACTATTTTACCACAACATTCATCTAAAATCATTCCTACCACAACAAACATCTAAGGTTTTTCTTGTTGTATATAAGAAGGAAAAATTTTTGAAAGGGGATTGAGATTGTAGACCATCAAGCATGACTCCAATGTTGGGTCATTACTTGGTTTGTGGTCTTAATGAAGTTGGTAGATAAAAATATCATGAAAGGAGAGTGTTAAAAAGAATACAAGAGATAAAACACTCTTATGAAAAGAAAGAGAGAGAGATAGAGAAAGACATGCATACATGTGTACATACCATCACATATACACATATATGAAAGCTTAAGAGAAAAAGACGTATTGATTTGAAGAGAAACAGAAATTTTAGAGGAAAATAAAATTATCATACGTATATATGGGTTTGAGAAATTTCATAAGAGAAGATATTTGTCTTGAAAAGAGGAATCAATATTTGAAAGAGAGAAAATGGATCACATGTACATATGTATTCATGCACATACGAGAGAAAGATGGTGGGTTACGATGCTGGCATAGATGTATATAACATGTGTATACATCCATACCTTCACAAGATTAGAAATCAAGAAATAACTTAAAATTACCAACTTCATGTTTAATGTGGGCCGGAGGGGAGCTTGGATTCATACAAGAGTCTAAGCTAAGTCCCTAGGGCCATGTTAGAAGGTTCCTTTTGAATTTTTTTTGGAAAATAAGCATAGAATGTTATTATTTAGTTTGTTGTAAGGGATATATTTCTTCCACCGTTGGGTATGGAAGAAAACAAGCAACATAACGAGACACTCGTTAGGGTTTCTAATGGGATGATTAAGAAATAAACTAGCGCAAAATGACATGCAAATGCATATTAATATGTACATTTTCGTGAGGGTTTATCCCGGGTTTGACAAGTCTCAACCTCAAAAATTAATATAAAAATAAAGAGTCCCCAAACCATACTCACATATAAGTAGAAAACCAAGCAACTATGCATCGAAAATATATAGACAACATTCAATGAAGGAAAAAGAGAAAGAGGATGACGGAAAGTGCAAGGTTCAATTAGGAGGGAGGACATTATGTAACTATGAAATGATATGTCACCTCATCTTCTCGTGTTCCCGGTGCACTTGAGTATTGCCTATTGACTCTAAAATAGAGATTGAGAGCTATCTCCTTTGGCCTTTGGGAAATAAGGAATAGAGAAAAATAAGAGGAAGTAAAAGAACAACAAGAATGTATTAATGAAAAGAAAGAACATGATTAAAATGAAAGATCATCTCATCTTTCCATGCTCCCGGTGCACTTGAGCATAGCCTCTTGTCTCTAAAAAGAGATTGAGTGCTACCTCCTTTAGCCATAGAGAGATGAAGATGAGGAGAAAATATAGAAAGAAAAACAATGTCATATTTAATAAAAGAGAAAGCGTGATTCAATCACGAAATGAAAGATCATCTCATCCTTCCATGCTCCCAATACACTTGAGCATAGCCTCTTGTTTCTAAAAAGAGATTGAGTGCCATCTTCTTTGGCCATGGGGAGAGGAGGAAGAGAGAAAAGAAAATAACAAGAACAAGACTATATTGAAGAAAGGAAATAACAATAACAACAAGAATATATTCATGAAGGGAAATAACAACAACAACAAGAATACTTGAAAGAGCATGATTTAATCATAAAATAATATATCATCTCATCTTCTCATGCTCCCGGTGAACTTGAGCATAGCCTCTTGTCTTTAAAAAGAGGTTGAGTGCTATCTGCTTTGGCCATGGGGAGATGAAGATGAGAAGAGAAAATGAAAACAATCAACAAGACTATGTTCAAGAAAAAGAAATAGCATAATAATAAGAACATATTAATGAAAAATAACAACAACAAGAATACTTGAAAGAGCATGATTTAATCTTAAAATAAAATATCATCTCATCTTCTCATGCTCTTGGTGCACTTGAGCATAGCCTCTTGTCTCTAAAAAGAGGTTGAGTGCTATCTCCTTTGGTCATGGGGAGATGAAGATGAGAAAGAAAATGAAATAAGAGGGATGTTGATTGCATACCTCTAATGAGAAATGACCTAAGGAAGATAAACACCCTCACTTGAAATTCCGTTTGAGTGAAGCTCCAAGATAATGCCTCCAAGATGGTTGTAGCTTGCTCCAAGTTGGAGAGAAAAATGGAGAGAGGAAGAGGGAGAGAGAGAGAGCTCAAGAGAAACTCTAAGTCTTCAAGTGAGAATACACTAGAATTTCTCTCAAGGGCCAATCTTACCTAAGAGGGGGGAAAATTGGGGTATTTATAAAAGATTTTGGAGCCAAAACCCCAAATTTGAATTTTTTTACCTAAAAAGACTAAAATCACCCTCTAAAAAGAGATTTTTTGGTCAAAAGAAGGGCAAATGGGTCTTGTCTACCCAAAAAGATTAAAATTACCCTCTAAAAGAAGGTTTTTTGGTCAAAAGGAATGGCCAATGGGTCTTGTCCACCCAACAAGACTAAAATGACCCTCTAAAAAGAGGTTTTTTGGTCAAAAGAAAGGGCAAATGGGTCTTGTCCACCCAAAAAGACTAAAATCACCCTCTAAAAGGAGATTTTTTTGTCAAATGAAAGGGCAAATTGGTCTTGTCTACCCAAAAAGACTAAAATCACCCTCTAAAAGGAGATTTTTTTGTCAAAAGAAACGGCAAATGGGTCTTGTCCACCCAAAAAGACTAAAATGACCCTCTAAAAGAAGATTTTTTTGTCAAAAGAAAGGGAAAATGGGTCTTGTCCACCCAAAAAGACTAAAACCACCCTCTAAACGGAGATTTTTTGCTAAAAAAGAATGGCAAATGGGTCTTGTCTACCCAAAAGGACTAAAATCACCCTCTAAAAGAATATTTTTTTGTCAAAAAGCGAAACAAATGGGTCTTAAATTATCGATTTGGATATGAACTTGGGTTTTGGATCTAATTTGGATATGAAAGTTGTATTTTGGATTTAATTTGGATCTAAATTTGAGTTTCGTGCTTGGATAAAACATCATAATCTTTTAGATAAATTTGGGGTGATTACAGATGCCCCTCTTTGTTAAGAAGTCGGTGTTAGCCGTGCTTAGTGGCAAAGATAAACGCCAAAATTTTTTCAAACAAGACATTTTCATAGAGATGTTTCAGGCTTTACCCGTTGCCTGAATGGGATGTTTGAGCTTAAATTGCATGTTTAATCCCTTACCTGCACGGGTTTTCCGATTTCAAATTCAGGTTTAACCCCCCTGAATGGGTTACCTTGACTTGCATCACAAGTTGAACATTTAACTGTGTGGGTTGCTTTGGCTTGTAGCACATGTTTAACCTCTTTGCCTGCATGGGTTGCCCTCATATTGCAGGTTGAACCCTTTACCTGCACGGGTTGCTTTCAAGCCCTGAGCGATAATAATAATAAAAAAAAAATGTCCCAGTGAAATACCATGTTTTACAACTGGGAAGAATCTAGATTGAATAATCAAAGTGGAAACACAAATGTTTGACATTAATTGGAAAGTGAATACAAGAGAACTAGAGATAAAATTTCTTGAGGTGAAGGGTATTAACAGGATCGGCAAGTTCCACCCCATCAGCATCGATTAGTCGGTATGAATTGTGGGGCAAAGCTTCCTTAATGACATACAGGCCTTCCCAATTTGGTGCCCACTTGCCTCGTGGTCGTCCTCTAAGGTACACCGCAGATCGTATGACCGAATCATTTACTTTGAACTTTCTCTCGATAACTGACTTGGCAAATTGTCTAGCTATCCTTTGCCGATAAGCTTCAGCATGTTCAGCCGCTTTTAGCCTCTTTTCATCTAGCAAATCGAGTTGCATTAGCCTTTTCTGCTGATAATGAGTTAGAGGGAGCTCTATGAGAGAAGCGAACTTCAAAGCTGGTTTCAACACATGTAATGGTAAAACCACTTCTGTTCCATAGACTAGCTTTGCTGGAGTAGCATTTGTTGGAGTTCTAATAGTGGTGCGATAGGCCCATAGATCGTTATGCATCTTTTCATGCCAATCTCTTCTAGTTTCTACTGTCCGTTTCAAGATGCGGATCAGGATCTTGTTTGTAGCCTCTGCTTGTCCATTGCCTTGGGGGTAATAAGGAGTTGAAAAATGGTGTGTAATGTGGTACCTGCTGCACAATTGTCTCATCTTTTCATTCTTGAAATGAGTTTCGTTGTCAGATACTATATCATGAGGGACTCCAAATCTGCAAAGAAGATTTTTGTGAATGAAGGACACTACATGACGTCCTTCCACTATTTTGAGTGTGACGACTTCTACCCATTTGGTAAAATAATCCGTTGCAGCAAGAAAATACTTATGGCCGTTAGAATAAGCTGTGAGTCGCCGAAGGCATGCACTCTTTGAAAATGGCCAAGGAGATGTCACGGAATGCAAGTGAGAGGCTGGGGCATGAATCATTGGAGCATGCAGTTGGCATTCTTTGCATCTTTTGACGTATTGGTGACAGTCTTTTTGCATGGTAGGCCAATAATACTCTGCTCGAATTATTTGTTTGGTGAGGGTTTGGTAACCAACATGGCCCCCACAATCTCCTTGATGTGATTCTTCGATGACTTCCTTCGTCTCATCTTCATCAAGGCACCGAGAGTATTCAGTGCTAAATCCACGTCTATATAATACCCCTGCTAGGATAAAGTACCTCGCTGACATTCGTTGTATTGCTTTTTGTTCATTTTTAGGCATTTCGGCTGGGAATTCTCCGCTTTCAATACACCTTTTCATGTCATGGTATCAAGGTGTATTCCCCCCTTGGATATGAAGAACATGCACCATCGTTTCAAAAGCAGGGTTTTCTAATCTTCCAATCTCAAAAGAACGGATTGCTTCATTGGTTCAAAAAATGATGGTGGATCCTAAGCTCGCGAGGCATTCCGCAATAGGGTTACCTTCTCTCTTTTACGTGAGCCAATTGTACTTCTTCAAATTGACGGATTAAAGAGGTAGCGATTTCTTGATATGGCACCAACTTTTCGTCTTTGACTTGCCATTCTCTATTCACTTGGTTTATAATAAGCTGTGAGTCACCGAAGGCATGCACTCTTTTCACTTGAAAGCTCAATAAAAAATGAAGTCCATGTATGAGGGCTTCATATTCACCCATGTTATGGGTACATGGAAAATCAAGTTTCAAAGAGTACGGGATCATTTTGTTTTCTGGAATGATGAGTAAGATGTTTATGCTTGCTCCCATCACATTTCTGGACCCATCAATGTACATCTTCCATGTCAAAACTGTTTCCAATCTTAGTACATGTTCATTTGCAAACTCATCCGTTGTTCTGATTTCTTCATACTGAGGGAAGTCTGCTAACTGATCCGCAATTGCTTGTCCTTTGATTGACTTCTGAGACACATATTCAAGATCGTATTGCATCAATAGAACTTGCCATTTGGCGATACGCCCATTAAGAAATGGTTGTTCCAAGATGTACTTGAGAGGATTTAGCTTGGAGAGTATCTTGACCTCACAAGCTAATAAATAATGTCTCAACTTCTAACACATCCAAACCAATGTCAGATAAGTTTTCTCTATTGGAGAGTACTAATGTAATAGATTGCATGTTTGGTGCGACTTCCTTCCTCATATTGTTCCAAAAAGCCGCCACATGCTGACTCATTCACTGTGATGTAAAGCAGCAATGGTCTACCCAACATTGGTGGTTTTAGAATTGGTGGATTTAGAAGGTATTTCTTGATCCTTTCAAATGACTGTTGGCATTCAAAACCCCATTCAAACTTGACACATTTCCTCAGTAGCTGGTTGAATGGCTCGCATCTCATAGCCAGATTAGAAATGAATCGTCTGATGGATTGGATTTACCCTTGCAAACTTCACAACTCCTTGATATTGGTAGGTGGTGGCATATCGATTATTGCCTTAGCTTTGGTAAGATCCATTTCAATCCCCTTCTTACTGACCATGAAACCCAAGAATTTGCCTGACTCAACCCCAAACACACACTTTTGAGGATTCAGGCGAAGCTTGTACTATAAAAGCCTCTCGAATACTTGGGTAAGAGTTTCAATGTGATCTTCTCTCATCTTGGATTTGATCAATATGTCATCGATATACGCATCCATGATTTTGTGCGTCTGATCATGGAAGATGGCAGCCATTGCCCTTTGATAGATTGCTCCAGCATTCTTCAACCCAAATGGCATTACCGTGTAACAAAAAGTACCCCAAGGTGTAGTAAAAGCGGTCTTAGGTTGATCTTTGACTGTTATTTAATATGGTTATATCCCGAATATCCATCCATGAAAGAAAACATTGCATGACCTGCAGTACTGTCTGTCAACAAGAACAATGTTTGGAAGAGGATAATCATCCTTCGGTGTGACTTTGTTCAAGTCTCGAAAGTCAATGCATAACCTGACTTTGCCATTTTTCTTAGGGACCACCCCGATGTTCGCCAACCATTCGGGGTAATCAATGGCACAAATGAATTTTGCCTTTAGCAAGACTTCTAGTCCTTCTTTTACATGGCATTCTAGTCGATGGTCAAGCTTGCGCAATTTTTGCTTAATTGGTTGCAGTTAGGATTTAAGGGCAAACGATGTTCGACCAACTGGGGGTCTAAGCCTGGCATATCTTCATAAGTCCAAGCAAAAGCTTCTTGGTTACTTATAAGAAAGTCCACCAATCTTTTCTTCTCATCTACTGACAAACTGGTGCCAATTTGAAGAATTTTAGGATCTTTACTGGTTCCAATATTAATTTCTTCAATTGGATCATTAACCAAGGATGAGAGATGTTCTTGTTTTTGAATCTGAGTGAATTTTGGTAATTCTGACTCGGGTATTGCCATAGGTTCCATTTCACCGACTGCTCGTTCGATAAATGCTTTCTGGGAGGACTTCCGAGGAAAAAAATAAACTGAGACATTGAGTTCCGACATCCTGTAAAGAGGATAAAGGAAAGAGTTGGACGAATTTAAAATCGACAACAAAGATATCCCAGTCTTCTCATGTTCATCTGAAAAGATATGCTAATAGGTTGCAAGATGCCATCTTCATTTTTCCCGAGGCCAGTGAATGGACGGTAGCCACATTTCAAAAGCAACTGAAAACCCTTAGGGTTTTTCATGAAATGAACATACAATTGGTGTTCTTGGTAACTTGCACGATTGCTTGAAATAGTATAAGCATTCCTGGATGGTTCCCCTATCTCCATATTTCGCATCCATTCTTCCAAAGGTCTGTCCTTTGTTGTTCTTATGCTCGGTACATCCACTGGATCAATTGGCCTAGGGAGCATGAGTTGCATCAACCTCTCGACCGGATTCTCAGCACAGACAGTGATGACTGATGGACCAACATTCCATTTCAGGCATTGATGAAGAGTGGATGGGATCCCTTGTACTTGATGGATTCAAGGTCGTCCCAAAAGCAAGTTGTATGATGGTGGTACATCTACCACGTGAAATACAATGCAATGACTAGTATTTTCAATGATCACATTCATGTCGAGGGTACCTTTGCTGTTCATGCCTCGGCCATCGTATCTGTAGATCTTGGTATTATCGGAATGATATTTGTCTTCAAGAAATCCCAAAGCTTTGGTCGTGAGATTGGGGAATAATATTTAAGCCACTTCCTCTGTCAATCAATACATGTGGCACAGTCATTCCATTGAATTGGACGACGATGTAAAGAGCATCTTCATGAAAATATCTCCATTTTGAGAGGTCCTTCTCTGAAAAGGTAATTGACTGGTCCTTAGAGGGTCGAATCCAATCTCCTTCAACTATACGTTCTTTCAAGGGGAGGACCTTACCCCAGTAGCATGAATCTTTATCCAGAGTCATTTGAAGATTCATCATCACCGCTTTGTAAGATAAAAGTCTTTGTGATTATTGGAAGCTTTTTAGATGAACCTTCTGTCTTTCTGTTCATCAGAACAATAAAATCCAAAGGTTTCCCACCTTGATCTGTCACCGTGACTTTATGTGAACTACTTCTACCACAAGGTTAGATGTGCTCCTGCGGATGATATGGAAGTGGAGTGCCTGTGGTGATCATGGCCACTACCACCTTCCCATGGTCAGGAAATGGATTCCTCAACACCTCAGGGATGCTATCATCACCAATCATGAGATCCTTGTTGATGAAGTCTTGAATAATATTTTTGAGAACAAAACAATCCTCAGTGCCATGACCAGGGGCACGATGAAACTTACACAGTTTTTCTTTATTTCCTCCCATCATTCTCGGAGGCTCAAATACTTTTGGCAAGACGATAGTTCTTTTGGCGAGAAGGTATTTGAGGATCTTCTCTCGAGACTAGCTGAGAGGAGTGAATTTTCGGTCGTAGCTCCAACCTGGGTGTTTGTTTTTCCTTTCATCGTCGCCTTTGATAAACTGCGAGTTCTTCTTGAAATTGACTTCCTTGTCATGCTTGTAGTTGTTGCCATGATCCTTTCTAATGCCAGCATTGGCTATGAAGTGTGTGGGCAACTTTGCCCTTCCTCCTTTCTTTCCATTTTCTTTATATTTAGGAGCAATAATTCCATCAAAATCTCCGTCCTCAATTCCTTCTTCTATCGAGTTTGCTTGTTCATTCAACTCAGCAAAGGTTTTGATCGGGGCATTGCGGATGAGATTTTTCAAGGGTTTGGAAAGATTTTTCCTGATGAGTGACAAGGCTTGTGTCTCAGAAATGGGCTCCCTCATCTGATTGCATTGAATTCTCCATTTTTGGATGAATTCTCGAGTCTTTTCTCCTTGTTTCTGATGAAGACTGCAAATAGTACTGAGGGTTGGAGCCATGGGAGCATTTTGTTCAAATCTTTTGAAATCAATTTGTCAAATTGCTTCAGCTCATTAGATTGATATTTTATTTGTACCATTGTGCGGCAATGCCTTCAAGACTTCTTGGAAAATATCGGAACAAAGCTCTGTTATTTCTCCGAATTTTGTAGCAATCATTGAAAAATGTTGAAAGATGAACGTGTGGACAAGTGGTTCCATCATATCTGATGAATTCTCTGGCAAGCCTTTCACAACTTCGTCCCCTTCCATGCCAAAGTAGTAGTCCTCACATGAGTATGAATGTTTCCCTTCCCCCTAAGCTCAAGATTGTTCATTCTTTTCTCAATTTCATAAAATCTGTGCATAGTCGGACTTTCATCATCACTTGATTCGACCAATTCTGGCTTGGTCTTTTTCTTCTTGCCCTCGATCTCCTTTACTTTTTCTTCAGAACTCTCACTGTCTGAGCTACTGCTAGTGATGTACTTCCTTGTCTTTTTGACTTTCTTGGTAGGCTTTCTCTTCCTTTTGGGCTTCCTTTCGAACTTTCAATGGTGATAGGACTGGGTGAGTTGCTTTCTATGATAACAACTTTTCCCTTTTGCTTTTCTTTGTTGTCTTTTTCTTTTTGAGAGAAAATAGTTCAGGTTTTTCTTACTTGCTAGTCGTCGAATTTGAACACAAATAATCTTCATCCTGATTTTCAAGAGAAGACTTATTGTTTTCTTCTTTCTTTTCTGCTTGGCAGTCTTTTCATTATCCGGCTCTAGAGTAACCATCAAGGCCTTTTGCTCTTCTTGCTCCTTCATGAATCGCTCCATGAACAAACAGAACATATGATAAGCTCTTAGCTCAATTGCTGGGAGGCCAAGTGTTTTTGGACGGAGTTCAGAGGATGAAGCCTCGTTTTGAGGAGTCTGCTTAGCTTGCGATCTAGTTTCAACCATCTGTTGGCTTTCAAGTATTCACCTTATGACATAAGAAAATAGAGTTATTGGACGAAAATAATGACAAAATGATGGTTTATATTGTATTATAAGTTTTAAAAGTTACATCCAAAGATACTAATAGTGACAACGACAGAAGGAATACAAAGTTGACAACATAAAACTTTTAGGGAAGGATGGATGGTGGTCGGTTGGCATCTCACCACTCAGCATGTTCCTTCTTCACCACTGGGCCTGTGAACCAAGTGTATGATATCTTGTCTTCTATTCTTGTCGAGCTACTGCAAACAATGCGTCCATTGAGGAGAACTAAGGTCGAATTCCGGAATAGGTCCAATTGGTGCATGCACAGAGACCATCTTCTGCCTTTGAGAGAATTGTCTTATATATCTATCAACAAAATAATCAACTATGAAGTAAGGGCCCAAGAGTGTGGTATGCCCATGATGATGGTGAGTGTATCGGGGTAGGCTCTTCGACGATCACAATAATCCCAAATAATCTCTCATTCATTCAATTGCTCGATCAAACGACGGTATTGCTCCAAGGTTGTCAATGATCCATCAGTGTTTCTGAATAGACTGGCTTGGGGTCCCGCATGCTTGAGGAACCACAATTGTAAAGCATATGTGCATCTTCTATTAAGTCGATATCTCCAATGGTAAAGTGGGTGACTCCTCGGTAAATGAAGGCTAAGGCTATCATTGCTACTGACAAGTGTCGGGTCCGCCTATGCCCTCATACCTGGAAAAGTTGGGCAATACGGACATCTAAAAGGTTACTTCCATCGGTAAAAAGGGTCACTGCTACTGTGCAGAGCATCATACAATGTTTAATTCTCCCTATGACTTTTCGAGGTAGGGTAGAAGGTTCAACATAGGTTCCAAATTCTTCATACAAATTTTCATGTTGATGCTTTGGTTTTCTACTAAAGGCCAAGTTTTTCGTCCAGTAAAGTGAGCAATGAGGTCATTTGCATTGACTTTGGTTGGGTTCATAAGGAATTATTTTTCCAATAGATCATTTGGGTCGCAAGTTGGGGTAGGGAGGTCTAGTATTTCGGTAAATTTATCTAGTAATATTGTCATTTCTCCGCATGGAAACCAAAAAGAGGAGGTCCTTGGGTTCCAACGCTCGGCGATTGCATGTACCAAATTTCCATCAACTGACTGCATTCCTCCAGCTGCCACTGTCTCTAGCCCACATTCTTCAAAGTAAGAAGGAAACATCCGATAGAAGGTGGGATGCCAAGTCCGATGCCATTCGTGAGCCAAAGGTTTAGACTCAAGAGAAATGTAGGTGGATCGTTCGGGACTTTCCCAAAGAGGATGTGAACATAAGGGAATGTGACACCACGTTGGAAAGAATACATCTTGAATGATAACTCTAAAAGGTAAAGATTAAATTAGTGAAAAACATTGACTAGGTTGACAAAGACAATATGAAGTAGATGTGTGGAATGAGGTTGTAAATCATCACATAAGGTTTCAAGTACATCAACATCTATCATGAAATAATTTTTTTTTTAGAAAATTGGGTATAGGAAGCTAATTAAGATAATTTTGTTTCACGATAATCCGATGTCAAGTTATGCTTATATACCTTAGCCAAATGGCTTAGTACGAGCATGGATTCTTCCTTAGGCAACTAAGTGTAGGGTTCATCAATTTGTTCTTGATCACTCGTCGATATACCATAAATTACCACTCATGGTACTAACGAGGGGCTTTCTCGTCCAAGGTGTGGTCTAGTTATAAGGCTTAGTCTTGTGCTACTGCCAAAGACCATGTCCGGCAACATGATGACAGGGACAAATAGGCATGAGGAATTTTGAAATATGAGAAATCATATAAAATAAGTTGTCTCTAATGCAATGTTGCCTAAGTTTGATGATTAAAATAGAAGAGCAAACATGGTTTTCAAACAACTTCTAAATTGAGAAGGGTGGCATGTGATCATAGATGTATGTGAACATGATTGATCCTCCTCAATTAGTCCTATGTGCAAGAAAACAGTCACAATCACCAAACAATGCAATGAAATGCCAATGGAGTCGAGGCCAAAATAGGGGACATGCTTTATCATTGGCAATATATGAGATATTCAAGTTTGTAGAAATGCATCAATTATAATCATAGCGAAATGATGACGGGTCCCATCACGGTCGCCATCTGTTTGCATCCCAAAATTTTATGGGTTTCGGAGTGCTTCAAAGAAATTGAGTTTTGTTTTGAAATAAAAAGAAAAGGGACTCGACCGTCCGTACGAGGATTGACCGTTCCGGCGCCTTTACCGGGGGTAATCGATCCAAGGGCCATGTTCATCACTGATGCATTTCATTTTAACTTAAACATCCTTTTCATTCTATATGCGGTGTAGAAAATATTGAAAGTTTGATGTTTCAAATTTTTGAAAAGACTCTTGAAGGGTTGCTTGAAAATGTGAAATGTTTTGAGAAAGAAGTGGAATTAGTAAGTATCATTTGAAAAGCTTGTGAAATCATCTTGAAATCACTTTAGTGTTCGCTTAAATCACTTAATGTTTTGAGGAAAAGTGAATTGGTTTGACATTTTGCTCTAATTCGGTTACAACCTAGTTAGAGCTCCATCCCATCTTGCTTAAGTTCTTTTGGAGAGATGCTTGTGATCATAAGTGAAATAAAGTGGGTGAGAATGCATGGATGCATTTATCCTATATGAATGTAAAACATTCCTACCACAATTTCATCTAAAGTCATTCCTACCACAACAAACATCTAAGGTTTTTCTTGTTGTATATAAGAAGGAAAATTTTTGAAAGGAGATTGACATTGTAGACCATCAAGCATGACTCCAATGTTGAGTCATTACCTGGTTTGTGGTCTTAATGAAGTTGGTGGATAAAAATATCATGAGAGGATAATGTTAAAAAGAATACAAGAGATAAAACACTCTTACGAAAAGAAATATAAAGAGATAGAGAAAGACATGCATACATGTGTACATACCATCACATATACACATATATGAAAGCTTAAGAGAAAAAGATGTAGTGATTTGAAGAGAAAGAGAAATTTTAGAGGAAAAGAAAAATATCATACGTATATATGGGTTTGAGAAATTTTATAAGAGAAGATATTTGTGTTGAAAAGAGGAATAAATATTTGAAAGAGAGGAAATGGAGCACATGTACATATGTATTCATGCACCTATGAAAATTTATAAAATGGAAAGTGAAAGCATAGAGAGAGAAAGATGGGTGTCATCATGTTGGCATAGATGTATATAGCATGTGTATACATCCATACCTTCATAAGATTAGAAATCAAGGAATAACTTAAAATTACCAACTTCAAGTTTAATGTGGGTCGGAGGGGAGCTTGGACTCATACAAGAGTCTAAGCTAAGTCCCTAAGGCTATGTTAGAAGGTTCCTTTTGAATTTTTTGGAAAATAAGCATAAAATGTTATTATTTAGTTTTTGTAAGGGATATATTTCATCCACCGTTGGGTATGGAAGAAAACAAGCAACATAACGAGACACAAGTTAGGGTTTCTAATGAGATGATTAAGAAGGAAACTAGCGCAAAATGACATGCAAATGCATATTAATATGTATATTTTCGTGAGGGTTTATCCCGGGTTGGACAAGTCCTAACCTCAAAAATTAATATAAAAATAAAAAGTCCCCAAACCACACTCACATATATGTAGAAAACCAAGCAACTATGCATGAAAAATATATAGACAACATTCAAGGAAGGAAAAAGGGAAAGAGGATGACGGAAAGTGCAAGGTTCATTTAGGAGGGAGGACATGATGTAACTATGAAATCATGTCACCTCATCTTCTCACGTTCCCGGTGCACTGGAGTATAGCTTCTTGACTCTAAAATAGAGATTGAGAGCTATCCCTTTGGCCATGGGGAAATAAGGAATAGATGAAAATAAGATGAAGCAAAAGAACAACAAGAATGTATTAATGAAAATAAAGAACATGATTAAAATGAAAAATCATCTCATCTTTTCATGCTCCCGGAGCACTTGAGCATAGCCTCTTGTCTCTAAAAAGAGATTGAGTGCTACCTCCTTTAGCCATAGAGAATAAAGATGATGAGAAAATATAGAAAGAAAAACAATGTCATATTTAATAAAAGAAAAGCATGATTCAATCACGAAATGAAAGATCATATCATCCTTCCATGCTCCCAATATACTTGAGCATAGCCTCTTGTCTCTAAAAAGAGATTGAGTGCTATCTCCTTTGGCCATGGGAGAGGAGGAAGAGAGAAAAGAAAATAACAAGAACAAGGCTATATTGAAGAAAGGAAATAACAATAACAATAAGAATATAGTCATGAAGGGAAAGAACAACAACAACTAGAATACTTGAAAGAGCATGATTTAATCATAAAATAAAATATTATCTCATCTTCTCATGCTCCCGGTGCACTTGAGCATAGCCTCTTGTCTCTAAAAAGAGGTTGAATGCTATCTCCTTTGGCCATGGAAAGACGCAGATGAGAAGAGAAAATGAAAACAATCAACAAGACTATGTTCAATAAAAAGGAATAGCATAATAACAAGAACATATTAATGAAAAATAACAACAACAAGAATACTAGAAAGAGCATGATTTAATCATAAAATAAAATATCATCTCATCTTCTCATGCTCCCGGTGCACTTGAGCATAGCCACTTGTCTGTAAAAAGAGGTTGAGTGCTTTGGCCATGGGGAGATGGAGATGAGAAAAAAAAAGAAATGAGAGGGATGATGATTACATACCTCTAATGAGAAATGACCAAAGGAAGATAAACTCCTTCACTTGAAATCCCCTTTGAGTGAAGGTCCAAGATGATGCCTCCAAGAGGTTGTAGCTTGCTCCAAGTTGGAGAGGAAAATGGAGAGAGGAAGAGGGAGAGACAGAGAGCTCAAGAGAAACTCTAAGTCTTCAAGTGAGAATGCACTAGAGTTTCTCTCAAGGGCCAATCTTACCCAAGAGGGAGGAAAATTGGGGTATTTATAGAAGATTTTGGAGCCAAAACCCTAAATTTAAATTTTTTAACCTAAAAAGACTAAAATCACCCTCTAAAAAGAGATTTTTTGATCAAAAGGAAGGGAAAATGGGTCTTGTTCATTCAAAAAGACTAAAATTACCCTCTAAAAGGAGGTTTTTTGGTCAAAAGAAATAGCAAATGGGTCTTGTTCACCCAAAAAGACTAAAATTACCCTCTAAAAGGAGGTTTTTTGGTCAAAAAGAAGGGCAAATGGGTCTTGTCCACCCAAAAAGACTAAAATCACCCTCTAAAAGGAGATTTTTTTGTCAAAAGGAAGGGCAAATTGGTCTTGTCTACCCAAAAAGACTAAAATCACTCTCTAGAAGGCGATTTTTTTGTCAAAAGAAAGGGCAAATGGGTCTTGTCCACCCAAAAAGACTAAAATCACCCTCTAAAAGAATATTTTTTTGTCAAAAGGAAGGGCAAATGGGTCTTGTCCACCAAAAAGACCAAAATCACCTCTAAAAGGAAATCTTTTGGTCAAAAGGAAGGGCAAATGGGTCTTGTCCATTCAAAAAGACTAAAATCACTCTCTAAAAGAAGATTTTTTTGTCAAAAGGAGGGCAAATGAGTCTTAAATGATCGATTTGGATATGAACTTGGGTTTTGGATCTAATTTGGATATGGAAGTTGTATTTTGGATTTAATTTGAGTTTCGTGCTAGGATAAAACATCCTATTCTTTTAGAAAAATTTGGGGTGATTACATCTGTCTTCTTGTTTCATTTTCCAATAAATTGAAGTATTTTATAGTAAGTTTTGTCCTATTATTATTTCTTCTAAAACTATTTCACGGAGCCTTGATTTTGGCTATAAGTACTCATTTTTTCCATCCAATCCTCCATTTTTTGTTTTGTTTGTAGTGATCAAGATCTTAGCTTTCTTCATGATCCATGAATTGGATTGGGGATTTAGGAACTTATTCTGAGGTGAAGATTGCTTTATCTTTCTTTTTTGTTTTCTAATGACAGAAAAAATAGGAGCTTTCTGAGCAGGCCAAGATTTGCTTGCCCAAAAGGTTGATCATTTACAGTATTGTATGTCCCTACTAGTTATTTGTGTATAACGTGCAATATATTTCTATTTTATTTATGAAATTTCTCTTATTGTACTAGAGATGATAAGCTCTTTCATATATCCCTTTCCATCTTCTTAAACTTTTTGACTGTTTGGATACAACTATAGCTACACTCCATGAATATGAGAGAATTAGAATTGTTTATGGGAGAAATAAGATGCTAAGCTGCTAATATGAGAATTAATATTGTCTTTGGGAATAAAGTTTCTAGATGTGCATGAACCTGCTATTTTTTTATTTATTTTCTATATTTCGACCAGAAATGGCTTGTGGAGCTTTTTGATAAGAAGGAAGTAGGCGTGCTCAAAGGACACTTATTTTCTATTATTTTTATGTACTTTTTTTTATAATTATGAATTGTATAAACAATATCTTTTATAGTACAATTACTTATTTCTATGTTCTATCTCTCTCTCTCTCTCTACATATATATATATATATATATATAATAAAACAAAATGTAGAATAATTAAAATGGCCATGACTTTTTCCATGGCCAATGTACAAGTAACTGTGGCTGTTGCAAATAACGTCACAGCCAAAACCATGGATAGTGGCCTAGGTACATCATGGCCGGTTGATAAAATAGTCAGTAAAAAAAACGTGTTTTTTAAAAGAAAAACAAATGGACATGATAAATAAACCTAGATTTTTTTTTTGCATTTTTCCTTTTTCTTCATTTTTTTAATGTTTTAGATAGTTATTTTTTCAATTTCTAATTTTATTTGTTGCAAATCTACTTATTCATTGATGTTTGTGTTTATAGTATCTCACTTATTTTATTTTTTCTTAATTTGAGTTTTTTTTAATTTTTAAAAATTTGTTGTATTTTTCTTGTTTTTTCTCCTTTATTTTCAAGCTCACCGTATTGTAGCCGAGAAAAAAATCGCGGTTTAAAACTCAAGAAATTTTTTTGTGACTATGGTCAAAACCATGACAAAAAGTTAATAGCTACAAGGGTTTTTTGACAAAGTCAGCTTAGTTAACAGCCACAGGAAAGGTCACGGCTGAAAATACTTTCAGCCACAGTTTCGGGGTTTATTTCATGGAAGCTCTCTTACCGCTTCAACAATGACGTTTTGGTTTTGTAATCGATCTCCTTTTTCTGTAGCTCTTGCTTTCCGGATCGCAATAATCAGGAACTGAAATGGGTATGTCTGCTTAGGCACAAGAGATGAAATTCTGCTTCATCATCTCAAACCACTCTATACAAGTCGCTTCACTTATGCATCTAATCAAAGAGGAGGACAAAATGAATCTTCGATGTGTCTTACTATTGTCACAAAGACTGCAATATTTTCAAGTTATTGTGGCAATATCACCAAAAAACTGGTGAAATGAAAAAATGGGAATTTATCCCACATTTGAAATGAATACTATCATACTATGATAAATTTTGTTAGAACTTTTATTCCTTTTTAAATCAAAACATTCTCTGATACATCTTAAGCTCTGTTTTCATTTTTATCTGTTTCAGAGTTTGAAGAACTATTTCTGAATATCATTTTTGTATGAAAATTAGCGGAAAGTCTATCTTGGACTCTTGAGATTTTCGAGAAAAAGATCCTTTTTAGCTGATTACAGAGAAAATCTGTTGCCGATGAAAACATGGGAAATAGTATTTGTGACAATGATGTTATCTAGTAATTCCAGCTGCAAGTGCTTAATTAGTTTTTAGTTTTTCATTTCAGAATGGTCACTTATTTCCAGCCGAGTTTGATGTTGGAATTTTCAAGGCTTGTACAATTCTTTTTCCCTTTTAAATGTCTTTTTCATATGATTTACTTACTCCTTCACTCATTGGCAAGCATCTAGTTTCATTTGTCGACTGTTTCCATGGTTCCTGGCATCACTGTTGATCCAACATGTGCCCAAACAAGCTCTGAAGTGTCAGATGTCATAATGCTGGATTAAGTTAATTATATTGTGAATATAAGTTTGTTCCACCATTTTTCCTTTATTTGGCCCTTTTTCCTTGTAATCCCCTATACAAATTTTCAAGCCATTTACTCTCCTACTTCCCCTCTTCTTTATTGCAAATTCTTCAGCTTGAGCCATTTACATTATTAATCCTTATTTTATTAAATTTGTTCATTGTGGTTTATTTACGAAGAAACATTGCCCTTGTAGTTATGATGGACAACGTGCTCAATTTCACAAATTAATGGCTGGTCCCATAAAAGTCTTCTTTCGAAGTGGAGAAGAAACAAATTCAAGATCTCCATATTTGGTAAAGATAATCAAGGAATCATTGAAACAAGCAGCAGGGACTTATATTTTGGATGGGGAGATGATAAGAAGTTTTTACAATTTGTCCTCTTCCCATCTGGTTGATAGAACGACTTGTGCTGCATGGATGTCTTTGTACTTTTGTTGTTCCTCATGCAATTGTAGTGTTAGGGGGCTATTAGGCACTAGTAACAAATTGTTACTATCTAGTAAAACAGACTTAAAAATTGGAGCAGATTCATGGAACCATGTAAAGTAATGATGTATGAATCTACCCTAAATTTTAGGCAGAATCGCTGGATGGTAACAATCTGTTATTGGTGCCAAGTGGACCCTAAAGGACTATGATTGAGACATTGGTGGCTTACACCTTTTCAAAGATGTAAGACTTTTTGCTAAATGGTTGAACTTCTGTTTGAAGTCTAAGCCGATGTAAATCCAAAATGAATCTGTCACTAAGGGCCATGGGGCAATCTAGTAACCTTCTTTTTCCTTTCACTTGATAAGAAGTCTTTTGGAAGGTAGAAGGCTTGCTGATGTAAGTTTGTATTCCCTTGTCACTTGATAAAACTCATCTAGAAGGTCAAATGCTGCTGCTGTAAGTTTGTATCACGAAAACTTTGACAGTAAAAGAATCAAATATTTTCATAAAGAAAACTGGAACAAAGAATGTTTGTAATAGATAAGTAGTCACAATACTTGTGCTAAATAATTAGTTATAGCACATTAGCTTGTTGAGATTATGTTATAGGTTTAATTAGATGTGTATTTTGAATCATAACACTGGTGGCTCTCATAACATTCAAAAATTAAGATTTTCCATAAAATCAACCGGCATTGTATATGCATATCGTAAAATCAGTACCGAAATGGGAATATATATGTGTATATATACATAATAATGTATAAAGAGAGAGAGAGAGAGAGACGTGTGTTTGAATTCTTGTGGTGGGGAGATGTTGGATTGAGGTTGAGAGGGAAAGAGAAGCCTTCAACTTTTTCTACTATTTTCTTGAGTTGTAACAATATGCAGTTGAAATTGACCATGAGAGTGGCCTTTTCATTAAATGATTTTTATTCAAATCTATAGCATTTCTCATCTGACCATGAGAGTTTACGTAAGTTGATCTTGCCAAGCTTGAACTCAACTCATTTACTTAACTTTAACCCGAACACGGCTCCTTTATTAGATGAGTTGAGCTTGATCCGAGTTTGACTAAGAAAGGTCAACAGTGCACCAGAGTTGGCTTGACTCATTTAACATCCATAATTGTGGTTAGGAATTAAATCTGGTTTTGCCTCTTCCACCAGCAAAACAAGAACTAATGGGCAAGACTGAGACGGTGTCCTGCCTATGGATTTAGTTGAACATCCCGGGTGTCACTGCAACCCCATTTCTCTGAAGAAGATACATCATGCCATGGGTTGTCCAAGAAATGCTGCAATACTTCATGCAGTGAACAAATAAGACCATCTAAACTGAATAGGAATGCCTCAAATAACAAACCTGACATGAATTTAGTGAGCAAGTATGGTTAATGACTAAAATACCCTTAGTTAACAGTGAAAAAAGACTTTTTGTAAAAAGCAAAAATGAAAATGAAAAAAAGTAAAAAAAATAAATGACATTTCTTTTTAACAAATGACCAAAATGTCCTTCCATCCTTTACTAGGTAACATGTGCACAATGCACACAACTTTCTCTCTCAAGTAAGTCACCTGGGCAGCGACTTTGGTATTTTTGTCTAAGAAAGAGGTACCAAACCCTTTGGTGTTGGACCCATAAGGACAGGGGCGGAGCTAGGAATTTTTCATCAAGCGGGCAAAATTAAAATTTCTAAATTTTTTTACTAGGGCTGAAATATCATTTTTCAAAATTTTTATATAGAATAAGTGAAATTTTTTAAAATTTACATGTAAAATATATATATATATATATATATATATATATTTTAGGTTGGGCCAAGGCCCTTGTGAGCCGTACCATGGCTCCGCCTTGCATAAGGATGCTCCTATGTTAAGCTTGCTTCGATTAACACGATAGCCATGAGAGATTTGTCCCTAACAAAATGAACATCCACTTCAGTGTGCTGTCTTTGATTATGAAAAAGTTGGAGTAGCTGCTAAATATTTTGCCTTCACAATGTCACACTCTATCGATGGTGGGTTTTTTTTGTACTTATTACAAGTTCAACTAGAAATATGTCTACCACGTTGCATATTCTGTTATGTGGGCCACTGCATGGCATTCGGCCCCGTCCGGATCGCCATACATATGAACTTCTTTGTTCTTGGGTGGTTTGAACTTTGAAGATTAGACAATGAATGGTAGCTTTTAAGAATCTTAATATTCTCTCGACAGCTCCCCATTGAGATTCTACAAGATCCTAATAAATTGGCCGAACGTTGTAATTACCCCTAAATTTTTAAGTTTCATATATATCTAGCGTCTTCATAATTATTTTCAACAATTTTGGGTCTCAAATACTTCAATTTATTGCAGTTCTGAATTTAAATCTAAACTTCCAACCCAAGCCCTACCTCAGTCTAGGCTGATAATTCATGCCAAATCTAGATCTAAACCCAATCCAAAATCCAAACTCAAGATCCAAAAACCAAGCTTAGATCCAGATCTGGATCCAAATCCCAATTTTAGATTAAAAAACTAGACCCCTAGATCCCAATTTGGATCTAAAACTGAGCTCTAGATCTAAAACTAAGCCTTAAATCCAAATTCAAAGTTTTAGATCCAAAGTAGAACTTTAGATATAGACCTAAATCCAAATCCAAGTACCACATCCAAAATCCTGCTCTAGATCCAAAACGAAGGTTAAAACCTCATATAGACTTCAGAATCAAAGTCAGGTCCAAAATAGGAAAATAGATTCAGAAAATCGCCCAGAGATCTAGATTAGATAAAAAAACAAAAAATCTAGATAAAAAAAAAATCAAACTCAAATGTTTGAAATCGAGCTCAAGAATCAATTCCCAACATCATTCGCAAGCTCGCCCTCACTTTTTAATTCTACTCAGCTTCGTAAAATCCAAATCTGGATGTACAATCCATATTTCAAGCTTAAGCACCTACCCAATCCATGATCCAACCTTTGACATGGGTCTGGGACCCTCCCATTCAAGGAATTAGATCTGGATCAAAAACGAACCTGGAGTCATAAAAAATGGAGCTAGACCCGTTTTATAAAAGGAATATTATACCTCTTAAAAGTATTACATATTTTTTGTTGTTAAACTTTTAGTTTTTTATGGTGGGACCTACCTGGGGATGGCAGAGGGGCAAAGGCCACCCTTAATTTGCCTCCTTACGCAAAGTTTTGGCAGCGCTTGGTGCGCTGCCTAGAGCACTTGTTGTGCTACTAAGTGCTCTGGCCTAGGGTGCATGGTGCTATCGAGTGCTAAGGTTGAGAGTGCACGGCAGCACCAAGCGCAACGCACAGTCATGTGCACCCAGAACAGGGCCAGCTACATTGACAATCTTCTTTTTTGGTAAAAATTGGCCCCAAGAAAGCGGTTTTGCTCCTCTTGGTTGGGCTTTAGCCCTTCCAACCCCCTCCAAACAATGTTTCCAGAGCTAAGGGCAAATCTCTGTATGTCAAAACCTATAAAGCAAAATAAAAATAAAATAAATTCAAAAAATTTAAAATTCATAAGAAATCTTGACAAATTAAAAAACTTTCAAATGCTGAATTTTAGCTTTTTTTTTTTTGATAAATACCCCCATATCTTCATCATTGGGAATGAGCTAACATTTGGGGAACTCCTTGAGCCCTCTAACTAAGAGCTTTGAAGTCCTTTTTATCTCTCTTCCTTCATCTATTCTTCTCTCCCACTTTCAACATCTTTTCATTTTCAAACTTAGGATTCTCCTTCTTTTCCATCCTTCATCTTCAATGAGTAGAAAGGGGAGCACGTGGACACCCTTGGAAAGCTTCTTCAACACGTCAGAATTTTCATTTTGGAAGCTTTATTGTTTGATTAAAGTAAAGTACTCATCTCTTCTTCAACTCTACCATCTCGAGGTATGTAGTATCATTTTTCTCCTAATCTTCCTTCATCATCTTCCCATGGCCATGTAAGAGATCTATTGAAGTTTCCTCCTCAAAGCCAAGAGCCACTTTTGAGTGTACTGAAAATAGGAGGAAGGTGATGCCAAGTCTTGTTTGTTTAATAAATTCAAACGGGCATGATTTGTGTTTTTTTTAACCTTCAATTGATTGTATGCCTTCGTTATATCATTACAGATGATATGCATGTATAGCTAGTTGAATTTTGAGGTTAGGGCTTGTCCAACCCAAAAAAAACACTATGAATATATAGATGTTAAAATGTGTTTTGACATCATTTGGATCCACATTCCCTTGATAAAATACCTATTGGTCATCCTGTTAGTAGCCTTAAAAGAGTGATCCACCTTTAAAGAGTGTCTTCCCAACCGGATTTAAGAACAAGAGGAGTACTCTTTATTGATAGTTGTT
Organism: Nymphaea colorata; assembly: GCF_008831285.2. NCBI lineage: Eukaryota > Viridiplantae > Streptophyta > Magnoliopsida > Nymphaeales > Nymphaeaceae > Nymphaea > Nymphaea colorata. Next base: position 4,777,395 of record NW_022204507.1, on the reverse strand, counting down.
TTTTCTTTTGAAGTTAGTGTCTCTCCCACTCCCAATGGTGGGAGAGGCATACTTTTTTTGAAGGATTTCAAAAAATAAGTCCTCCCAAAGGAGGCTATGGAGACTTACCCTAGGCTCTCCCATGAGCCCAAGTTTCTCTATTGCCTACATAAAATATTGTTGAAATTTTCAAAATTATCTCCTAAATCTTAGTTTCTATAAAAAAATAAGAGGGGTTAACATATCTTGTTATTAGATCATTTTTTCTTCCTTCTTTTCTTCGCTCTCTCTTAATTTGTCTTTTTTTTAGAATATTTATATCTCTCTGATTATTCCTTAAAATCTCTGTTTTACTAATTTCCCTTTCTGTAGTCCTTCTCTCCCTTAAAAATCTTTACATCTCTCTCTCTCTCTCCCTCTCTCTCTCTCTCTCTCTCTCACACACACACACACCTTTTTCCTCTTAAACTCTCTTGCTCTTCTACTAGTTTTTGTCTTTATTTCTTTCCTACTTCTTATAAATCTTTATTTCTCTCTCTCTTAATTTTTTCTTATAATCTCTTGCTCTTTCACTGGTTTTTCTCTGTCAATATTTTCTCTCTCTTTAAAATCTTTGTATATATCTCTCTCTCTAACTTTTTGATAAAGGTTTATGAAATACTTTCCTTTAAAAAGAATTTCCTTCCGTCGCTTTATAAAGTTTTAACTTCGTTACCAAGTATCAGACTACATATAGGTTGAAGATGATGTTCTGGTGAATATGAAATGCATTGAGAATGAGCTTAGCCATAGAATTAGTTATCCGTGGTAAATGTGCTGGGAATGGCCAAGCCTCGTACCAACAGGCCAGTCCCTTTTTTGTTCTTTTGAAAATAAAAATCATTTTTTAATACACTCCAGAAACAAAACCTAAACAATTTTAGGATGCAAATACCCTATTTGCACATAAGGCAACATCAGGCTGGGTGAGGGTCACATATAGCAATGCTTCCAGAATACTTCAATATAAAGCAGCATCCTTGAACTTTGAATTGTTACTGGCAAATAATTTTATGGATGTGGCCATCGGCGTGTTCATGGGTTTGGCTTCATACATTTTTGCATGCTTGAAAAGATTAAAGATATTACTTTCTTTGAGATAACGTCAAGCTTCCTCTTAACATTGGCGGAGGATTCACTTCATACGAAATAGAATGATAATTTTCCAAGTTTCACTTCTACTTGTAAGGGGGAGGGGTCTTCTATTTAACTAACGGGTTCATTTTGGTCTTTTTGATCATCTTTAGTCCATAACACATGGTCCTTTGTTAGAGGCCCATTACATATAACATGCTCCAATAACACAATGTTGCTCACAGCATATAGTTATCATCCTCCTCATTCAAGGGCTTTTCTTTTGATAAAATTGGACTTCAGTCCAAAACTTACTAGAATTGTTCATTTTCATTCATTCTTCTTGTTGTTCATTTTTTTTTAGGTTTGAGAAATTGTGCCAAGGATATAGTACATCAAAATTTTAGAACATTGAAAGGGTTTATGTGAACTATGGCTATAGTGGTGTCCTTACTTAGAACAAAGCACAAATTGCAACAATGGACAATGTTCCAAGCCTCTTTCGCGTAACTTGCACTGGAAATGTGAGTTGTTTTACAAGATTAGTCACTCAAATTTCTTAGGAATAGAACACACAAGCATATTAAGCATTTCTTTATTAAATCCTATACGCAACTGTAATTGAGCAATGCAAGTGAGAGCTCTCAAGGAAAGCAATCAAACTACATTTCCACCTCCAACTATTTTAGCCAATGGCTGGTCGCGCCTTGGAATTAAATCTCATTGTATCTATGGATATTTTAAATTATCCTTCCATCATTCTTGTTTTCTGTCGTATCCTTCTCAGCCCTACAACCACTTCCTTCATGTCGATTCTCTCATTTGGAAACACGCTTGAACATGACAAGCCTATCTCCATGATCATGACCAGCAGCTCATTCATAGCAGCTGATCTTTCAGTTGGAGTAGTGTTGCTTTCGTTCAAAACATGGCTGTCAATGACATCCGAAATTGCAACAGGAAATGCTTCAGCCACCCATTGCCTCAAACTAAATTCCCCATCAAACTGTTCATCAGTAGGCTTTCTTCCTGTAAACACCTCAAGGATGAGAATTCTGTAGCTGTAGGCATCGGCTTTGGCTGACACCTTTCCGGCCATCCCAAATTCTAATTCAACCACTCAACAACATTAGACATGATTAGCAAGCACAATATAATTGGCTAATGCTCATCTATGACGCAATTGCACTAATTGGTTTTGGGCAAGAGGCCTGGAAATTAATGGACCTAAGGTCAATTGAACCTCCAATCCTGCCTTTCTCTTGTTGTATTCTCATATATACATCTAAAAAAGAATACAAGACTATGATTTAGAACTAGATGCGGTTATCGGGCCAGGTACCCGACGGGTACCCCGCCCAATCGGGCCCGAGTCCGAGCCCACGTGATAATGTCTCAGGTCGGCCTGGGTCAGCCCGACGATGGCCCGATCCATCCCAATAACTTTTAAATATTAAATTTATTTTATTAATCATATATATATATGGTTATTTAAAATACATTTTATATTCAAAAGAAATTATTTTATATTTAAAAAATAATTTTTTATGTTACCCGATTGGGCCTGGGCTTGGATTTTGGACATTTGGCCGGTCTGGACCCGGTTCTTATCAGGCCGGGCTGGCCCAATGCTCAGGTCTATTTAGAGCTCAAGTCTTATATATATGATATTCAAGTGTTCTTAAAAGAATTCAAATATGGTGATCAGCTTTCTTTTTGTCTATGTTGATGATCAACATAGACAAAAAGAAAGCTGATCACCATAACAAAGGCAAATCATCCTCTGGTTCAAATGCTAATCATTGGTTTGAGTCAGATTGATCCAGATAAAAGTTTGATGAAAACAGTAATCTCAGAGTAATTATGGAACTGGGACTAAGAAAATACCAACCTGCACAAAAAAAAATAAAGGAAATAAAGAAAGAAAGAAAACGCATCAATACCATAAAGAGAAAATCAACTACAAGACTAAACTATTATGAAGATCCACATAGATCCATACGCCCCTAGCTTTATCGACCAAAGGATTGTTGCACAAGCTTGGAAATGATAAAGGGAAGTTCATAGATTTAGAAATTCCATACTGCCTTCACTATCAAAGCTACTGCCCTTTTAGATATTGAATCCAATTACATTATTCAAAATGTACTTTAATGTCCTTTTCTCCTTCACATATAATTAGCCACCTCTTTGATAGCTGTGCTTTCTGAAAAAGTGAACCATACTTGATGCTTGGCAAATTTCTAATGTCACATATTTTTAAAGTGCCAATGTTCCATGCAAAATATGAAGCACCACTCCACTGTGTCTGCTCATAAACAAAACACATCAGAGAGTGGCGCATATTTGACATGTGTAGGTCACACCACTAAACAAGATATGTCATAGAAAGACTTGGTTACAATTAGCATACATTATATATAAGAATGCCTGATCTTTATTACATCCTAGTAGGATAACACACTCAAATTTTGGTTTAGTTATGAATGTATATCATCATGACTGCATACAATGATATTATGTACATGACTGCATGCATTGATAATACTAATTAAAACCTGGATCCTCACTTTAGTATTTTCCATTGTCAAATGGGCTGATGCAGGGTCAGATGAGGGGGGGTCATATCTTTGGATTTTGAAATCTAAGTGATCTAAGATCAAATTTTGTGGACTTTACAACAATGATGTATAGAAAAACATCTTTTATCTTGTAAAGGAAAAAAAAAAGGAAAATATTGGGTCATCATGTATGGGGCCCTAAACCAGATACTTGAGTCAAAAATGGTATATTGGGTCATCATGTATGGGGCCCTAAACTAGATACTTGAGCATCACAAAAATGCAGTGATGAGCGTTTCTTGGTCCTCATGGATCTTCCGATTGACCTTTATTTCAAGGACTATTCAGATAGATCTGAAGGAACATTTATATTTCATATTTGATGCTCAAGACTTCAAAAATTTGATACAGTCGACCGAAGCACAAAGCAAAGTCTTTAATATCGGTTCCCTTTGGATGTAACTAAAGGCATAAAATCAACCATGCTCCTGATTTGCGAGTTGAATGCACTCTAACATTATCATATCAGCACAAGTGTAACAGATAAAGCAAGAAGAAAATAGTGGAGCCTCAACATTGCTTAAATAAGCTATATGATCTATATTTTAGTTTATGTAACTTGTGAAAATCATATGATTTTTAACGCTAGCAAATGTTTAGCAGCAGACTCTCTACAAAAGATAAAGAAACTCATACAGCAGAGCACCGTGAGAGGCTGCAAAGTGCAAACAGGTTAAAAAAACTTCACCTCACTTCCCCACAGCATAAAAGGCAAATGGATCTAATTACCAATTCTACAGATCAGTGATGTGTCTACCACCGTACTTCATTTCATGGCCTATAACAAGAAGATATGAAATGGTCACCCATCTTTTGGTGAAAAAATTATCCCTTCATGTCTAGCTTGTGTAATGTTGAAAAACTGAATTAATAAGCTGAAAAGCATTAAAATGCAAACACTTGGAGGTACGTGAGATATTGCAGCATGACAAGCAAGTCCCCATGCTGCTTCCTTGATAGCCAAGGCAGATGGGCCACAGGGAATGCTAACAACGATATGCCTGTGGACTTTTGTTTATCAATTTTTGCCCTTCCACTGAAAATAATTCTTCTTTTCAGTTCTTGAACTTTTCAGTTCTTCATCTTTTCTCGATAAAAAGAATTTGTGGTTGACATGAAAATGTGACAACTGCATTTCAGGCTTTCAGCTGTTAAAACCAAATTGTAGACACTTGACTGTATGACCTTTGTGTACATCTGTCGTATTTGTAATCACAAATTGATAATTGATGCTATCATTCTTTATGTGCAGGGTAAGAAGATTTTATGTGCAATCTAATCACTATGCAAACTTCTCCTGAAAAAGCTCAAATACAATGATCTTTATCCTAAATGCATACACTTTAATGCTTAGCATGATTCGTGTCCACTACCACTAACAACATCTGGAGCTTCAGAAAATAACATATGCAGGACAACATGGATATCTTTGATTTACCCGCCAACAACCGGAATCCAGAAGTACATACCAAGGACAACTATCATATTCTATAATTTCTAAAAAAACATGAGGACCAAAATCTAACAGTAAACAGAAAGTACAAAGTTGAAAAGGAAAAGAAAAAAAAAGGTGACACCATGGCGGCTTTCATCTCATGCTCAAGCTCATGAAACCGATTATTGAGCCCATTGAATATATCGATGTTCTGTTGATCTTCCCAAGTTACTTCAGGCTCCACTCCACGTGCTTAATCATAAGTCCATTATTTCAGTAGGAAGCTTCTTGCTTTGGTGAGTTAAAAATTGCACCAAGACAGCCACATACTTCATATTCGTGCACGAAATATCTAACAAATTCAGTAGGTATGAATAACCTCATGAAGCAACGAACAGCAAGGCTTAAGCGATGCAATGGGAAAAAAAATACACAAAACACAAAAGAGATCTGTCGCTATCCAACATAAATCGTCAAGTGGAGGAACTCTCTCTCTTTAACCATTCCTTAATGTTTGCCCCATGCATAAATCCACCGGCATTCTTGAGGCTGGATGAGAAGAACTCTATAAGTGAGAAAACAACATTGCTTCCGATCTCGTGGTCTAGGATAAGATCGCGTTCGAGTGGGCAGGGGAGACGCCTCTGTTTGCTCTCTGCTTCATCGATAATGAGGGAATCAAGTGGAGGAAAAGAGTCCTGGCTCTCTTGTACTCTTTCCCATCGACAAGAACCTCGTCATGTTGGAAGGCTGCAGAACGAGAGAAGCATGGAAAGGCGATCATAGATTGCCGGTCCCTGTCTCTCTCCTTGAAAATGTTTGCCTCCTCTTATTATCTTGTAAAAGTATTCTGCTAAAAGTGGAACAACTTTTACCATTTTATCCACCACAGACCTTTCCATGGGAATGATCGTGGCAGAAGCTATCTTTTATTGTAGTCGACCCACGAGCAAGACAAACGAATTAAAAGAGAACCAAGGATGTGCATTACGCTCTGCTGGTATATCTCCCATGAAATATATCGAGAAACACCAAGAAAGGAATCTAACTCAGGATCCCTCAATTCTCCCACGAGATTATGAATAATATAACAAAATATCTACAAAGAACGCAACATTGCCACATGGATAAGAGAGCAAGAGATGACCGACCTTGTCTCCTGCAAATCCCTAAGATTGAAGCCCACCAAAATGGTGAACAAAGTAAAAGAAGCAAGGATGGCGTTGAAGCCCTGCTGGTATCTCCAAGAGAAAGAGACCCGGCGCACATTTGATCAAATTGGTGAATGGCCTCCATTTGGCTTCCAACGGCTCTATAGTCGTGCCATTCACAGAACTTACCGCCTCCACGACTCCACGTGCTTTGGTGGTTCAAATTTTACGATGTCTCCATTCATCGACATGTTAAATGAAACCCACAACGGCTGGGCCGTTGCAAACATTCTCGTGGACCTCTTCTTTTAATGTTTTGATCCGGAGATAAAGTGGCCAAGCTCGGGTTGCATGTTAAATAAATATTAGTTATAAGTTGGCAAAAATGAATAAAGAAAACAATTAAATAGAAAATAAATAAATAATAACAGATGCCCAAATGAATAGATGGGATGGATGGGGTTTTGTTTGATCCAGTATTTCAATCTAACTTTGGCTTAATGGTTTGAGAATGGTTGATTTTCTCATTCTCTTTTCTTTTTTCTTTTACCTATTATTATTTTAGCTCCTGTTCTCCATATATTTGTTTCTTTTCAAGCCAGCTATTCTTTGTTAATTTTGTTTCTTTTTAGACTTACAACTGTTTGGTTTTTTTGTACTAAGGGCTTCATATTTAACATTGTTGTATCCGATCGACCTGTTATCACTTCAAATCTACTCATAGTTGTAGTTGGTCTCTACCGCTTGCTTTCGAAGCCATTTGACATTAGCAATAGTTTGTTTTTGTTTTATGCATTTACCTCAAAAATTGAAGTAGGTTCATAAAACAATATAAAATAATGTTCGATGAATGTGCTCCAACCATTCGAGCAGATTTGTGGAACAATAACACGCTGTTCTTATTGCCAAATATAAGAGATTCATGAAACTGTAATATGTTGTTCTTATTACATAACAACCCCTTCATGATGACTAGGCTGAATTACCTAGTCAGGAGGAAGTTCACGATATGGTCATAAATTAAATTCTTTGTGTCTTGTGTTTTATGAACTTTTAGATTTTTTCTTATTCTTTCAATTGATTTTTTTCCCAATAACTCAGGTACCCTGCCATTCAGTTGGTTTTTTTTCTTTTTTATCTTGATAAAAATTGCAGGTGACCACATGATGCAAGGTCTATGAGATTAACTAGGGATTTTCAATGGATCGTATTTGAATCATATATACTTATACTGATTTTTAAATATTCATGTACTCAGATTCAAATTCATACTCAAATATGAACAATGAAAAGTCATACCTGAATCCATATCTGAAATCTGGTTTTACAATCTAAATCTGATTTTTTACATTCGTATCTAAATCCAATTCCGAATTGTAAGGGCATTGGATATAGAATATTCATTTAAACTAAATCCTATTTAATCTCAATTCAATCAGATGTCTATATATCTAAATCGCGTCAAATCCGATCAAATGTCATTTCTTAAATCTGAATGCAATCCAATTTTTTGATCGGATATTAAATCTTTTTCTATATTCAATTTTTTAGAACGGTTCGCTTAGATATCAAAATGGTTTCTTTTCAAGGATAGATGTTCTAAAAGAGGCAGGCGACGAAAATCAATAAAAGGATGACCTTAGAAACTGTTGTTTGTAAGATCAAGAACGTAAAAAGAAGAGGTGGTTGATGTCAATGAGGTCCAAAGTAAGCAACTACCCTTTACCCAATACGACTGCATGAAACTCGATTCCAATTGCAGAAGGAGATGATGGAATTGCAATTTGATAACAATTTTTTGGGTCTTTGGTGAAGAAAAACGTGAAAAAAACATTTTTTTCACTTTTTTCTAATATTTTTTATTTTGTCATGTTTTTCAATAAAAAATGTTTTTTTGTCCTATTTTACTGACTTATTTTTTGCATTTTTAATGAATATTTAAAAAAAAGCACATTTTTTTATCACCATGTTTTAAAAAAATGTCATAGAAAAAATTGTAAACGTCAACTTTAATGCATATTGTATGACTCATCATGCCCTTAATTTGGACAAGCTTGCTTTCGGTGTGACGTTACTTTTATTGGAGAAGGTGAAAGGGGAGACCTTTCAATGCGAATTGGTCATGGCATCCAAAAACAAACAGAAAAAGGAACGTCTTGATTTAAAAAATGACAAATGAAAGGCGACGACAGTCATTTTCATATCAGTTGGATCTGATTGTTTCTTATTATGAAATCGTGAGTAATACTAAGGGTGAATTTGGGTTTTTAAATATATAAATAAATAAATAATATATATATATATATATATATGAATGACTAGCAAGAAATGGACGTAAAAATGTTAATATATCTAATTTGGATTGGAGATCTCAAACCATTATGTAAAAAATCAAATATGAAAAAAACAATTAATATACAATTCAAAATCGGATCAGATTTGGATTTAAGAAATGACATTTGATTGAATTTAGATTTATATACAAATATAATAAATGTCTAATCAGACTCAAATGCAAATAGAAGTTCAATTTTATTTTTAAATAAATATCATATACCTAATTCTCTTACAGGCGAAATTGGTTCAATTGGATTCATATTCAAAAATAAATGTGAAAATTGGATTAGAACTGTCTTATCGGATTTCACATTAAAATCAAACATGACTATTTTTTATTCATATTTGAATCCAAATAAGTAAACATCCCAAAAGTAAAAATAATTTTTCATTTATTCCAATCGGTTGGCATACCTACAAGAACACACGATACCTTATGTAGGGGTGGGCCCGATACATGAAACCCGGGCCCAGGCCCGGCCAGGTTATAAATATAAAAAGTATTTTTTTAATATCATATATATTTTTCAGTAATAAAATATATTTTATTAAATTTAAAAAATAAAAAATCACTTTTTAAATGTTAACGAGCAAGTGCTGAGTTTTTTTGGCCCGGACCTGGGCCAGTGCTGGGCCTGGTCCTGGCCCCCCACCAGCGGCCCGGCCCGGCGCCTGCCCTTAACTTTGTGATGTGCATTGGCTAGTACAAATTGGAGATGTAACTATATTTATTTATTTATTTACTTAATTGAATTACATATTCAAACAACTACATGGTTAGAAGAAGAGTCTGGAGTCTGATAACCGAAACTAGTTGAAGTGGCCGATCCGTCACTGACAGACAATACACGTTGATCAACACTTCATACTAGATTGAATGCTACACATTAGAATCTGTGCTACAGACCATAACTACTTACATAAATTGTCACACCATCAACCATCATTAATACGACTATATATACATATATATATAAGCACAGGTCACCAGTAATGCTTTCCTGTACCATCATTGTTGGCATCATGGGCAGAGCCAAGAGGGGGTGGCAAAAGCCTTCCCCTCCTCTCCTTCCACCAAAAAAAAAACATACATATAAATTTAAAAAATTATATTATATAAAAATGTTTAAAAATAATATTTTGGCTACTATCAAAATTTTAAAATTATAATTTGACATATTTCATGAAAAAGTTTTGACTGCACCCCTCATTGGCATCGAGATAAGGTAACAAGCTCTCATTGTAAAAAGTATTTGCATCAAAAGCTAAGGGTTTTTTTTTTTTTTTGCAGTAGGGGGTCGTCTTCTTTTCTAGAGAGAAACATGGTGGGGCGAGTCCAAATGCTAGTTCCCTACAAAAAGTTATCTGATCTTTATGGTAGGACTGCCCATCTAACATGTACACACACAAATACATACACATGTATAAAGACAGAACTGAATCTTCTTGTGTATAGGGAAATCAAATATGTCAGATTTTGGATAGTTAAAAATTAAAAATTATCACTTAAACATAATTGTCATCTAAGTACTATGAATGAATGATTTATGGTGCAACAAGATTAAAGGAGGTCTTAGTAATAATTGATTTTTAATGTTTAGCTATCCAACAACATCAAACATCTAGTAAATTTAAAACTTCCTATAGCCAATTGTTTTCTTTTCTATTTTCATTGTTATTTTTGCACTCTCCGCCCCGATTCCATCTCTCTCTCTAGTGCAACCGCTTGGGTTGGGTGGTGTGTTAGAGTCATATCCTCAGTTCAAAAGTTAAATGGTGCTATCTTGATTGTATTGAAAAATGTTGAGATTAGATTATGGTAGTCATTGTGGAGGCAATGTGGACCTGTTCTTGTCATATATATATATATATATATATATAATAAATTCAAAGTAGTAAATCATAAAAAGAAATCTTGGTCTCTTTCTTGCGTCATGGTAAAGAAAATCATGAGACTCGACTGAGCAGCTAGAGGAGGCAAGTGTGTATGGTATGAGCAATTAGATACTAGTGCCTATTAAAATTTTAAAAATTTTATAACTAGTGCCTCTTAGTAAGCAGTTTTCACTATAAAAGGTATTTCCATCAAAAAGAAGTTTCTTTTTTTTTTTTTTTGCAAAAGGGGTTTGCCTCCTTTGAAGAGAAAGAATTGTCCTATCTTCATATAAGACAGCCTACCAAATATGTAAACACACAAGCACATTACTGCATATATAGGCGGAATTGATTCATCTTCTATATGGGGAAATCAAATATGTCAGATAAAGTAAAAAATCGTTGCCACATAAATACTACCAATGATTTATGGTGCAAAAAAATTCATGGAGGTTTTAGTAATGATTGATTTTTAGCGCTTAGCTGTCTAACAACATTCAACATTTGGTGAATTTAACCTGTTCTATTTTTCATTGTCTTTTTCATAATGTTATCTTATAACAAATTAACGTAGAGACATGTGAAAAGGATGAACACTTTACCAACTTTTATATGGCATTCCCATGGGTTATTATCTCCACTAGGAGATGGATAAGGACTAAAATACCTTTCAAAAAAGGGCTGGTTTCTTTTTTTATCACACTTTTCAAAGCTTTCCAAGATTCTTTTAGATTGGGTTTGATGGCCTCGTATAGCTAAGACTTGACATTGCATAAAAAGGTGTTTTTTAGGAGATTCTCATTTTATTATACATGTTCAAAGTCATGGATTTAAGATCGGAAGTCTGATCTTAAATCCATGCATCTAAAACCTTAAGAATCTCATATCACCAGGGATTTATCATCAGGTTAAACCAACACAACCTTACTAAAATCTTTAGTCTCTATGGTTTTTCCAAAGGACCCCCATGAGAAATGGTTTATAAAAAGAGAGGGGGGCCTACTTCAAATGACAATTTTTTTTTTCAAATTGAGTTTCTCCTTGTTGGGCCGGGTCAAGTTCCCTGTAGCCCTTGGGCCTGGCCAGTTGGGCCAGAGTATTTCCGGTGTATTGGGTTAAAACTTGGCTTGGCCCCAGTCCAGTCCCGATGCCCAACCTTAGGCATGGTCAATTGTACAGTTACGTGTCTCAAAACAATTGGGTCATAGATTTTGGCTACTTCCCCCAACCTTGTCATCACTAAGACAAAATAAACCGTCTAATTGATTGAAGACTATTGAATTCTGATCCTATCATATTAGTGTGCCCTCCTGAGCTGTCTTTTTGTTATAAGTTAATTAGTACTCATGCACATGAGGTAAGTTTGGTAGGCAAATATCATGGGGATAAGATGATGTTGCCACCACAGGTCGGCAATATACAAGTGGTTCAGATTCTTATGGCATACAATTATCAATAAGATGTAGTAACTTCATGGAAGTGAAAAGGGGCGTTTGGCAATGAAAATAGTTTGTTTGTTTCATGAACTTGCCTTAAAGATTGTACTTGACTTATATAGTGATTTGAGTTAGGGAATAATTCTAGGTAAGCAGGGACAAAATTTTATTCTACCGTAGGAGAGACTAAGCTTCCACCTAACACCTCATTCGTTTTAGGGTATAGGGCTTGCTTTCAGTTTCTTGGAATACCTCTCCTACCATGCTTTAACTTGTATTTCAGTACCCAGAACGACACACATATAAAGTTAGTGAATAGTCTAAAAACAAGTAAATAAAGCAATAATTGAAAGTACCGACCTTCGACAATTATCATTATTTTTACTCAAGTTCTTCATGTAAATTTTGTAAATCGTACAAGTACTGCTGATTCCAGAGTTCCCGTGTTTGAGCACAAACCCTTGAGTCTGCAGCTTCATTTCACTATAAATAGTCCTAAGGCAGGCACCTTGGCCACCGGCCCCTCTCCATCACCATATTTAATGGCTTCCCTTTCCCGTTCGCTCATCCTCTTCCTCGTTCTGGCACTGGTTGCAACTGTTCTCGTTCTGGCACTGGTTGTGTTGTTGTCCCCAAGGGATGCATCCACAGGCTGCACATGCTGGTCACTCGACCAACAGGAAGATAAAGGAACCCTTCGTGTCAAGCTCTCCCACTCCCTGATGATCAGTCCTCCTTCAGTTTCACCACCACTGCTCCATGACTTCAGATCAGACCAAGTGAACCCATGTCTTCCCACTCTTAAGAATTTGTACTGCAGATATTTCATATATATATATATATATATATATATAGCAATCATGGAGTTTCTCTCTCTCTCTCTCTCTCAGATGCAGGATTCTAATCAGCAGTTTCGACCCCATTCTCCAAAGTGAGCCTTGAATATCAGCAGAAAATAGAGAACAAAGCCGGATGTCAGGATCGCTGGAGCTAATTTTCTTATGTTGGTTGATTCCCAGAAATCTAGAGAAACAAAGCTTCCTTTCTTTCAAGAATGTTCAACTGTTAGGTTAAATGATTTTATGCCCTTGAGAGTAACATACAGCCGATATGGGCGGGGCGTTGATTGACAGGCCATTCCATCTTCTTTAGTTAGCTAGGCTGCAACTCGAACCCTGTCCTTGTCCGTTGGTGTCATGGCTTTGCCCCTTTGTGAATGATGCCTCACGTATCAAGTCTTTTTCTAAAATAAAGTTGAATATGACATGCAAAATATCAGAATCCATATGAAGGGGCACTTTGTTTTCATTTTACGTTATTTTCACAATTACTTGAGTTTTCCTCTTCGGTCATTGCAAGGGGCTTTACTTTTTGACTTGGTGACTAAGTTCAAATATCTGACTGAAATTCTTCGTTTTTCCTAAGTGTTGGTGATAAAAAATAAAACAAAATCACTTTAGAAAAACTGTAACGAAACTAAGAGCAAAGCATGGAACAAAGAGAAAGAAAATTTATTTTAAGCATTAGCGAGCTCCTCCAGTGAGATAGGGGCAAAGTAAAATATAATGTTCCACATCAAAGTTTCCAAGCTGGTTTTATGCACTGTCCCGTGCAAAAAAAAAAATTGTGCACTCGAGATATAATGTTCGGAATACCCCTGATCAGTAAAAAGTGGGAAACCTCTTCTAAGGAGAAAAAATAGGTAGTAAAAAAGTTGAATGTCCAACAAAAACTTCCTTTTTTTAAAAAAAATCTCCAAAAGGCCCAACTTCCCCTTCTTTTGCTTTTGGGTGCATATCTGACACTCTCTGCAGCAACAAAATCTTTCATCTACGCAAAGTTACATATACAGAGTTTAGGTTCTGTGTGGAGCTATATAGTGTTGGGCCAGAAACACATCCGCAAGAGTTTGTATTTTTCCTTTCTTTTTACTGCCCACCTCATGTTGGGGTATTTTACCCCTGAAGACTTTGTCAAGTTTTAAAAATTTCAAGATGTGCTCATAAAGATGTAAGAATTACATAATCGAAATCGTTACAAGAAAGCATGGGCATCTATAGTGTGATTAATATTGATGGAGAAGATCCAAAACAGTGGCATATGAATATTATGATGCGGATGTTTATTGTCCTCATGATTTTGATCATGATGGTGGTATATTGTGACTTGTGAGTGCAGTGACGGTTGTTTAATATATGCAGCGACCAAGCAATGGCATAGTTTTTTTTCATTTTTTCTTCTTTTACACTGAGGGGCACTTGATCAGGTTTAAGTCCGGCGTAGGCACCATGCATAATTTTGGGTGCTCTTAATAAAGTTTTTTATTTGCTGGTATTGGCACACCATCCCCCATGTATGTCCTCTGCTCAGGCCAAAACATTCTTTAAAGGCTGCAAAGTAGATATTCTTCCTGTTAGGATGTTGAATTGACCAAACGAGTGGATTTAAGTGATCTTGGGCATCGGGTCGGCCTGGCCAGACTTGGAAAACTGAGTCCGAGCCTAGGCCCTGCCCAATTAAATTTAAAAATATATAATTTTAATATGAAATAATATATAGATATAATTAACTATAATAAAATATTATATATATATATATTTAAAAATAACATATTGGGCTCGAATTGGGCTTATCAGGCCCACTCGGGCCAGCCCCATAACAACTCGGGCAGGCCCGGGTCCGTTTTTCTCATGCCCGGGCCCGAGTCAGGCCGGGTGCCGGGTATCCGGTGACAGCCCGACCTGGTGCCCAGCCTCAGCATGTATAAACCGGCCCAATATGCCCACTGCTTGTCCTTCCAACGAAAATGTTGCTGAGAGAAAATTTTGTCATTTGTTTGCAGTGGCAGCCAATACCATTGTGAAGTTCCATTGGATCTCCCAAAAAGCTTTGATGATTTGGGGGATTTGATATTCTACCAACTTTTGGTATCCAAGGAAACACTTCAACCATGTAGATAGCTGCCCCACTACAAAAAATTGGTATTTTAACAACGGCCAGGAAACATTGGTAAAGGAGGAAAGAATGCCAGTAAAAATTTTACCGACGTTTAGTCTGGACATCAGTTAAGAGAATATTGGTGAAAATGTCACCGACATTTCAAAGTTGTCAAAAAGTAGGACTTATGCAAGATTTCCAGAAAAAAATGGTGGAATTTGTTGTTTCTAACCCTAAAACAAATTTAATTATTATATATCTTAGTCACTTCATCAATGAATGGAATGGCGCAACGGACAGGGCAGGGGCTGGTAGCCGGTTCAAGTTTTCATGGCATCAACTCCTTGTGTTGTAAAAGGAAGCACACCAATATGAAAAATGAATCATATCACAAAAACAAACCTACCACTCTAGGAGGAAGGAGGGAAAGGGTGAAAGGCTTCGACTTTCAACCCAGCAGTAAAATGAAATACTCATCTAGCTCACAACGAATGTATTTCGGCCACTTCTTCTATGGAAAAGTAGCTTGTCACCTTGAGCAATACTCGTATGCAGCATTTACTTGCCAGAGGTTGGGTTGGGACAACTGAAATAGCAACTATGGAACAATGGCAGGTAATCTAGGGGCTGAGAAGCACATGGATGTAATCTCATTGTCGCCAAACAAGGTAATGAACATGAAAATGACGTTTTTTCTTACAAATATCTTACTTTATAGGATTTATAATTTTTGAACCACTCTTCCTATCTCTCACTGCAAAAAAAAAATGTCCATATCAAATCTGAATCCAAATTTGAATATAATTCAAATCCTAGGCAAATCTGATTGTCAAATTCACATCTAAATCCAAGCCTGACTTTTAAACCTACTGAGCCACATTATAATATGGCCGGAACAAACTTTCAAATGGATGGATATCAAATAGAGGATATTTATTTAACATGAATCTGAAATCGATTCCAAATCTGTTGAAATATTTAGTTAAATCCGAATCTGAATACCATCATGTGTTATTTCTTAAAGCCGTATTTGGTCCGACTGCTTTAGATGATAACTTGTTGTATAATCCAATTCTTTTAAAGTAGTTAATTTGGTCAGATATATGATCCAAATTGAATTTATTGACACCTATATAGATGATATATATATGTGTGTGTGTGTGTGTGTGTATCATTATGTCAATTATGTGTTTCTTGTGGAGCATGATTTTTTTATCAAACGTTCCTTGTTACTTAAAAAAGTAAAAGTAAAAAAAAAAATAGTTTGGGCATCAGCTGTAGTGCTGCACACAAGCAGAGTCGAGCTCGAGCTCAGATCTAGTCTTGTTTAGTCAGCTCGAGCTCGACACAAGATCCACAACACGAACTCGAACTCGAACTCGAACTTGACTTGAGAGACTGTGTTTGAGCTCGAGCTCGTGCTCGACTCGTCAGCTCATTTAAACTCATTTATCCTCTATGTTTTCCCCAGAAAGCATAAACTATTCTACATTGTGTTTCATCTCCGAAGTTAGAACTCAATGCAGGAACACCCGATTTCCACAAACCCAAAAAGAACACATTCCAAAAAAAAAAAATAGGACTGTAATGTATCCCAACCGACACATACAACAATCCTGGAAAAGAACAAAACAAAAAATGAGATTGAGAAACACACCAAAACCACATGCAAGTGCATTGAGCAAACAAGAGACGACAGAATCTAAAACATTGAAAAGTAGAAACTTAAAATTCCAGAGAAACAGAAAGGAATGCGGAAAAGACCAGGAATGCAAAACAGGAAATCAATAGTAACAAACTTGAGATTAAGATAGAGAAACTTGAGGGGCTGCTTACCTTTGGTCATCTGCCACCATCGGAGGAGGAAATGCGGGCTGAAAATAGATGAGAGAAAAAACAATAAGGGAAAGTGTGGGTGAGGAGAGAAAAACGAGAAGGAAAATGAATAAGGTTGATTCATTGAGAAGAGTAATGAGAGGGTAGGTGGTGGGTGTAATGATGAAGGTAAGAGGAAGCATGGGTGAAGAGAGAGAAAAGGAAAGGAAAAATTCAAAACACGTGAAGAAAGCAATGAGAAAAAAATGATAAAAAAGTTTGTAAAATTTAACAAACCAAGCAAAAAGCCCAGCTCAGTCGAGTCCAACCAACTCAAACTCGGCTCGCTAATGTACTCGAGCTTATATTTAAGCTCGAGCTCAACTCATACAGAAAACGAGTCAAACTCGAGTCGGCTTTACTTGAGTGAGTTCGAGTCGAGCCCGAGTTGGCTCTACTCTTTGTGCAGCCTAGTCAGCTGTGACCATGAATGGGGAGAAGCTGGCAACGATTGGCTCAAAACCACCGGGGACATCGGCGACACATTAACAAGAAGAATGCGTTGCCAATCGTCGCCTCCCCCTCGCTGTGTTGGAGAACCACCGGCAGGCAGTAGCAGAGCTACCTTGTGGCTGGATTGTATGATAACGGATTGTATGCCAACGCTAGACTCAGGCCTAGCTATATGCAGGGCCCACACCAGACTTAGGCTGCTGCCCCGTAGTGCAATATGCATTCATTCCATTGCAATAATAAGATGTATTAGTGCCCCTCTTCCACCACTACACTCAATCGTCTATTGTCATCTTGAATAGGACTACCCAATTTGCAAGGGCATAAATTAATCTTGCTCCCATGTTTCAGATTTTGCTTCCAAAGCTATCCACATACAGAATAACAATCAACTACAAAGTTGAGAAATTGTGTAACACCTCAAAAGTTTAATCCCTTATATGTAAGATTACAAAGAATTTTGAAAGACTTATAAAGGAGGTTGTTAAGTGATTGATTATCTTAGTTCATTTGAACTTGCAAGGGGGTGGGTTAGATCTGTTAAATCAGGGGTCCAAATCGGTGTAGGAGTGTGACTCAAGTTGTTACAATAGTATCAAACCGGCTTTGACACTTGAACCTATGATCCCACAAGCAAAACCAAAATTCAAATGAAACCAAACCTGGATGCCCTAATATAGCTAACTACACTATGAAAAGATCCTCCCAAAATCTTTGCAAGATCCAAACCCATAAGGGAGCACGAGATACAACCTCCAATATTAATGACATCCCGATCTCCAAATTGATGTGAACAAATACTTACTCCCCACCTTCCACTTACCTATTTGCAAAATATGCTACATTTGCTTTTGAAGAGGCTGAGTCCTCTAATAAGCTTCTTTGAAGGTAGCAATAGGTGTCAAAGTGATTGTCAGAAATATCAGTATGGGGTTTTTAATAGCAAGATTTTTGGCGAGTATGTTTCGGCACAGTTGTTTTCTTAGGAAAATCTCAGAAAAAACTCAAAAAATTTAAAAATAGCTATAAAATAATTAAATCAGAAAGTAATAAGAAAACAAAAATAGAACTATAGAAAAGTGATAAAGAATGTTTAACGATGATAAAAATCATGAGATATAATTTAGTTTGAGTTTTAATTTGAATCCATGATAATGCCAATGCTAAAAAACAGAAAAATGGAAAATAGAAGAAATTACAAAAAAATGTGAAAAAACATGATAAATATATTTTTCTTTTTTTTTCAACATATCGATTTCCCCCTTTTTAGTTGTTCTTATTTTTTATGTTTATATGATGATATTTTTTTAAATATCACGATATTTGTGACACTATACACTTAATTTCTGTCGGGCCCCCAGAGGTGTGAACAAAATTGGATAGGACTTCATCAATTTTTGGAAAAATAAAAGTTGAGTGACACTCAGTTTCGATTTTCGTTACAGCTTTGTATAGTGGGACAAAGTGTCTCAAAATAAAATTTTGGGACACTAAATTCCCACCCGTTGAACACAATCTAAAGTAAAAAGGACTTCTTATTTACAACAATAAGACTGTGACCCAACAATTGCAAATTAAGGTTGCTGCAGCTGGTTGCCTACATCTACATGAGGACAAACGAGAAAGCATTTGATGGTAAGATATGTTTGTGCACATTGAAAATGTTCTGTGCAGAGGCAGAGCTACATATAAACTGCCTACATTAGCCCTTCAATATTTTTTTATTTTTATATTAATATTTTCATATATTTGTTATGTTATATGCATAGTGCCGCTTTGGATACAGAAATATGTGAATGAGTGCTCCTCCAGAAATTTTTTCTGGCTCCACCGCTTGTTCTATAACATTTTTCTTTTATGATAACAAGTTATAAAAATATTCTCTGGCCTTTTATAAGAAAGTTCTTGGACATATTAGCATTATCAACCACTTTTCACTCTGACCATGTGATTCAAACGTCCTCTCCTTTTTTCAAACTTCCTGGAAAAAGTTATGGCTTTAGTTTATCAGTAACTAGGTCCAACTTTTCTTTTTTGCCAGAGAATTTGCACCGAGTTTTAATGTTGGAGACAAGAACTGGGCCAGGTCTCTCACATTAAAATTATTATCATCTCTCTCTCTCTCTCAATCTATGAGGATCTAATCCGTGCGGATGCTGAATTCTGCTAGATGGGTAAAATTTAAAAAATTTGTTCCTAAAAATGCCACTGTATAATTGATATTAACGCAGTTTGTGGCAGACAGCAATTTACTTTCAGCAACAAATTTCTAAATTCTAACCATACAACAACTTATTGGCATCTACCAACATTGATTTTTCATATATAATATATATATATATATTTTTATATATATAAATGAACAATAATAATTGGAGTCCAAACCTTGATTTGGATGAACCCAGGTCTTTTGAACTAGGGTCCTGTACTTTATCACGTATTGACCAACAACATGATCAACTTAGACGTGGCGCCCTAAAAGTAAGGAACTGAAGCTTTAACAGTACCATGTATTTGTCATCCATCAAAGAATGAAAGTATTTCTGTGGAATTTACATACATTTAACTGTGTAGTCTCATGCTAAGGCCTCAACAATAAACATTTTGGATGAGATATTGCTTGATCACGGATTCAACTTGTCCCATGAAGAAAGAATTAATTTCACAAAATTGGGTTTACAGCCGATAGCGCAAACCAGACGATAGAATGAAATAATTCTCCTATACACATAGGAGCATTTGTAGGTGTTATAACTTGGGTAGAGCAGCCATAATAATGATTTTCTCACCATTTCATCAAATTGAAGGAATGGTGCTAGAATCCACTGCATTCTGTCAACATGAAAACAAATGATGGTTAAAAGTAGTTAAATGTGACAAACTACTATACAAGGAACAAGAGAGATTGATTGAAAGCTTGTGGTGCCCAACTAAACTAGTTAAAACATATCTTCAATGCCTTCCCTAGTCTTCAATTCTGCGTAGTTAGGGGACTAAATTACTTTCACCTCTATTAAATACCCACCAGCAGTATGCATTCGAGTCAATATCCATTAAGCATTTCCAATTCTAACAAGCTTCAAGCGTTGACATTGAAGATGTCAGAGTAAGCGAGACATAAACGTCCATAACCCGTGTGCACTAAATGCAGCATGCTCAGCACAAGTCAATTCAGATTGGAAGTCTTCAAGAGGACCCTTAATTATGTATCAATATATTTAAATTTGAACCTTAGTCCTGAACCTATCTTTTGATCATGACATCTTTGGACACTTTTCTTCCATCTTTTAGTATTAAAGGAAGATAAAAAAACGAAAAACTTTAATTGGCTGGTAAAGGCATTTAAAGCATGAAGCAAGGCATTTAGCCTATCAGGAGGTGAAGTGTAAGCTTCAAAATGAAATTGGTAAAATATATATTTCAAAAAAAAAGAGACAAAAACTGAAAAAGAACAACTAATTTAAATGATAAGCACTAAGCAGCAATGTCAAATTTATGGTGGACGACAATTTACTTATAGCAACAAATTTCTAAATTTTAACCACACAACTATCTAACATCTGGCAACATTAACTTTTCCTATATACACATTGAGACCACCTAATTAACAACAAGAATTTGTATCTAAACCTTGACTTGGATGTTCGTTTAGGGATTGTTTTGGGGTTTTAGAACATTATGTGAGTGTTCCATTAACCTGCCTCAAAGTTTGGTTAGAGTCATAGAACGTTAGAACTAGATGTCAATGAATCTCCCCTAATCTTTGGGGCATATGCATAGGACACTTTTTAAGTGTTCCATTTACCAAATGATTATGTTTTAGCTTGAACTTGGATCTTGCACTCTATCATGTATTGATCCACAACATGTTCAACTTAGACACTGTGCCTTAAAAGCAAAGAAATGAAGCTTTTACAAAAACAAGTTTTAGGGTTTGATGAAATCACAAAAATACACTTTCATTTAACTGCTTTTGTCTTTTGATGTAATCGACAACAGTGGCATGTTTTTGTCATCCAGCAAAGCATGAACTTATTTTTGTAAATTCTCATACATTTAACTATGTGTATCTTCATGCTAAGGCCAGAACAATAAACCTTTTGGATGAGATATTGCTTGATCATGGATTCATTTTTTCCATGAATAAAGAACTAATTTCATGAGGTTAGGTTCACAAGCTGATAGCACAAAGCAGAGAGGTTGGGGGAAAGCGTGAGGGTTTCAAACTTCTCATTGGACGGCGAGATGAAATTCTTTTCCTGCTCACCCAACTATGATTGGAGCCTGCAGGAGCATTTGGTGGTTGTTATAACTTGAGTAAAATAGCCATATAAATGATTTTCCAACCATTTCACCAAATTGAAGGAATGGTGCTAGAATTGACTGCATTCTGTCAAAATGACATCAAATGTTGGTTACAAGTAGTTAATGTGAACAAACTACTATACAAGGAACATGAGAGATTATTCAAAGCTTGTGTAGCCCAAATAAACTACTTAAATAATCTCTTCATTCTTGAATGCCTTTCCTGGTCTTCAAATGTGAGTAGTTGGGAGACGATCAGCAATATGCACGCGAGTCAATATACGTCAAGCATTTCCAATTCAATCAAGCTTCAAGTGTTGACATCGAAGATGTCAGAGTAACTGAGTCATAAACGTCCATGACCCATCCGCACCAATTGCAATGTATTCAGCACGAGTCAATTCTTCGGAAGTTTTCAAGAGGTCCCTTAATTACGTATCAATATATTTAAATTTGAACCTTAGTCCTGAACCTATCTTTTGATCATGACATCTTTGGACACTTTTCTCCAGTCTTTTCAGTATTAAAAAAAGATAAAAAAAACCAAAAACTTTAATTGGCAGATAAAGGCATTTAAGGCAAGAGGCATGACTTGAGCCTATCACGAGGTGAATTGTAAGCTTCAACATGAAATTGGTGAAATATGTATTTAACATAAAGACAAAAACTGAAGAAGAACAACTAATTAAAATGATAAGTAAGCATTAAATAACGGTGCCAAATTAAACACTGCCAGATAATATGAACGCTTGATTTCACTTGGGCCAAGTGCTATTTGAAGGAAGTTAGTTCAATAACTCATTAAACTCAAACTAATTAAACAAGCTTGGCACAAACTAAATCAATTCAAATCATGAGCTGCTCGGTTCAACAAGAACTCTGCATAGATAATTCTTTGGACCAATGTACCTGAGTGGCAATAATTAACTAACAATGGAAAGAAAGGGACCGGGTCCATGTAGATTTTGTAAAAACTCATGCAACAACTGCTTTGATATTTACTCTTATCTCTGGAATGAGGAAACATGGTTGTAGGCACTCCAAATTTTCCCTTTCTAAAACCACACGAAATTGAGTTGTAAAAAATGTTGGGAATGTTACGTTCATTTAAATGGAATTTCAAAAGAAGAAGAGCAATGTCAAAAATTGACATCTGAGTGAGTGCAGTCCAAATACAAGTGTGGTGAGTGCAGTCCAAATACAAGTTGAGGAAGTCAGTAGTGTTCATTTATGAAATAATCCAGATTGATGGCAAGCTTGATGAGGAGGTTGATCCAGACAAGAACTAATGCAGCAAAAGATCTTCAAACCTGTTATATTAATGCTTTTCAGGAATCAGCTGATCCAATGGACTAATTGTATCAACTGTACAAAAATGCATCGGTCAGTGCTACTGACTCGGCTAGTAATTGGCATGTTATTTAAATAATTAGAACACTAGAATTAATGTAGGGCATGCAGTCTCATTATCAATAAAATATGTGTGGAGTTTGAAACAAATTTACAACGACTAAATGCAAAACGTTTGTACACTTTTTGGTTATGGACAACTACATACTACACACACACACACACACACATACATATATATAGATACAAAGAAGTTCTTACCATCTTACTGGAAAAGCTTTGGGATGTGGAAGTATGTATAAATTAAAGGGGGAAGAACTTAATTTTTACTACAATAACTTGTCCCTTGATCAGATAGAGCGATGCTTATTGTTCCTCACATTAAATGCCGTTGGAACTAAGGGTGCATTTGTTTCACCACAGATTTGACACCCACAATGTTCTGAGATCACTAGGATTTCAAATATAAGAATTTAAGCTTGAATACCCCACATCCGACTTTATATCCACAGTTTTTTACATGTTACCTCGATATAAGATCCATATTACTAAGATCCTTAATTTACTTAGACTGAGGATCTTACAATGCAGACTCAGAACAGAGGCTATCGAATACTACCTATTCAAGTGTGACAACCAAAAGGAAAATGAGAGATCGATCCAGAGCTTGTGGTGCCAAAATATGCTACTTTAAACATTTCCCTGTCATCGGCTAGACCATCTAAATATTGATGGGCTAGAACATTAATTGACAAATTGACACCCCCCTCATAATGGTATTTTTGCTAGTAGTTGAGTGATTAAAATTTCTTGGCCCCCTACTAACTGCCACCAAATATGGAGTCAACACACATCAAGCATTCCCTGTCCTATCTTGAACCGTTCTAAATTATTCAAGTTGCCCTGATAGTTGAGCCAATCTTGCAGGTTTTTGATGGGGAGCTCACAAGATTCATTAATTGATTTTTATCATCTTTGGATCTAACTCAAACCGTAAGTCTGATCCAAACTTTGAATCATGACGTCTTTTCCATTGGATGATTTAAGGGAGGAATTAGAAAAAGGGAAGAAAGAGTTGAAAACTGGCATAAAGAAAACATGATAGTGGAAATATACTAATGAAGTAAGGGCTACGTGGCCATGAGAATCCATTAATGTGATCAGCCATGTCATGGTTGTGTAAGATTAACAATTTTTTTTTTAAAAAGACACCGTTTCTCGAAGAGAATCTATAAGGGGCTTTGATTCCTTATCATGGTTATGCAGGCACAGAATTACCACCAACAACTTCAGCTGGTATGGCTGCAGCCAGTTTGTCACCTTTTCCCATAAGCTTTCTTCTGTGTTCCTTCCTTACCTTGACTATAGTGCTTGGTGAGGAAGAGGTATCACCAGCTTTTGTTTCTCTAAGCAATGTGACCGATGAATTTGCATTGCATCCTTCAAATCCCAGGTCACCAGAGGCCCTACAATGTACTCTCTAACTGGAACTCAAACATTTCCTTCTGCCAATGGAATGGAGTTTCATGCAGCCGTAGTTCACAAAGGGTTGTTGCTCTGAACCTCACCGACAAGGCACTTGAAGATACCCTCTCCCCATAAATCAGCAATCTCTCCTTCTTACAAGTTCTTCATCTCTCAAACAACAGTTTCCATGGTCACCTTCTCGTTCATTTTAGCCGCCTCCCTTTGTTGAAAATACTTTCTATATGGGGAAACCATTTTAAAGGGTTAATTCCACAAACACTGAGCCATTGTCAAGGTCTCCAAACACTGTCAGCTGTGGGCAACCAATTCTATGGAAGCATCCAAAGTTTCTAGGCAGTTTGTCAGAACTCAAGTACTTAAACATTGGTGGTAATAGGCTCACTGGCACCATTCCAGTTGCTTTGGGTAATCTCTGAAAACTGGAGCGGTTTTTTATCAGTGAAAATCAGATACAGGGGAACATTCCTTCTGAGTTTGGAAGCCTAACCCACTTGATGGCCTTTAGCATGCAAAGGAACAATCTCACTGGTACACTGCCTGAGAGCTTGTTTAACCCATCTGCTCTTTGGGGTTTGAGTTTCATGACCAATCAACTAACAGGGCATCCCCCAAAAGATGTTGGCCGCTTCCTACCCAATCTCCGACGACTATATATGCATATAAATATTTTGATGGCCCTCTCCCGGCTTCTCTTTCTAATGCTACATGACTTCAAGTTCTTAATGCAGAAAGCAATAAATTTAGTGGTCCGACATCATTAGAATTAGGTAGTCTGTCACAACTCAGGTACCTTTCACTTGGGGGAAATATGTTGACCAATGTCCCTGGCAACCGAGAGCTCTCCTTTGTCACATCCTTCACTAGGTGTCAGATGCTAGAGGAATTTTATCTATAACAAAACCTTTTGAACGGCATTCTTCTTGCCTCTGTTGGAAACCTGACAACCACCTTGTCGAAACTTGACCTTTCCTCTAATCAGATTAAAGGTACTATCCCATTAGCCCTAGCCAACTTGACCAAGTTAATGGCCTTAAAGTTGAGTTCCAACAAAATAAAAGGGTCATTCCACCAAATATAGGACAGATGCACACTTACAGGTGTTGCTTCTTGACAACAATGCATTAGAAGGCCCAATCCCACTATCATTCTACCAGTTGGTCTGCATGTATGGTCTTGATATTGGACATGAATGCTAATTGGGTCAATTTCAAGCTCTATAAACAATCACACTAGTTTGCAGAGGTTGTACCTAAGTTCAAACAATTTGTTATCAACACTACCGCCTGATCTTTGTGAGTTGAAGGACTCGTGGGAGCTATACTTGCAGGACAACTCCTTCACTGGTCACCTGCCATTGGGTATTGGGAATTTTATCATCACGGACCACATGGATATCTCTGCAAACAAGCTGAGTGGAGAATTGCCTGCATCATTATCAAAGCTCCAAATGCTAGAGTATTTGAATCTCTCTCAGAACACATTTGATGGTCGCATTCCTGAACAATTTGATCACATGCTAAACCTTGGCACTATTGACCTTTCCCATAACAAGCTTTCCGGTGAGATACCAAAATCATTGGAGAAACTTCAATACATCCAGGTCTTGGACTTGTCCTTCAATCTATTGGAAGGAGAGATTCCAAGTGGTGGAAAGTTTGCAAACCTTTCTGCCGAGTCATTCCTAGGGAACTATGCACTATGTGGAGCTCCCAAATTCCAAGTCCCATTGTGCATACACAAAACAGAGAGACAAAGTAACAGCAATGTGGATAAAGTCATTGTCGCTTGCACAATTGAAGGCTCAGCACTTTTGGTCATTGTTTGCACATTCATCGGTATCTCATGCTATAGAAAGAAGCGGTTTTTGAAACATCCCGATGACATTGAAAGATTATGGGGAATTACACTTCCCGTGATTTCTCACAGAGAGTTAGTGCATGCAACAAGCAACTTTAGTAATGCAAATTTTCTTGGAAATGGTAGCTTTGGTTCAGTGTACAAAGGAATTCTAGCAGATGGAACGACAGTGGCTGTTAAGGTCCTTAATTTGTTATTTGAGGGAGCATCTAAAAGTTTTGACATCGAGTGCACTGTCATGCACCAAATCAGGCACTGAAATCTCGTTAAAGTCATTACATCTTGTTCTAGTAGAGATTTCAAGGCTTTAGTTCCCCAATACATGCCCCTTGGGGGCCTAGAAGTCTATCTACATTCAGATGGCCATCACTTGAATCAAATTCAGAGATTGGATATCATGATAGATGTGGCTTGTGAGTATAATTGCCTGAATATCTTCACCATCTTATTTTTTTTGTCTTTTTAGAAATTTTGTGTTTCACGAAGTGTGAGTATAATTGCCTGAACCGTTTCTTGAGTCAACGTGACCTCGCTTTGAGTTCTTATATGTGTGTGTGCATGTGAACACATTCTCTTTCTCTTTCATAATGCTCTCATAGAGAAAGTGGAAGAGAAGGTGGGATCACATGGGAGGGGCTGGAGAGGTCATAAGGTGAGATAGAAAAGACAAAGAGAGAGTGGGTGGTTTGCCAGTCCTAGTCATCTCTCTCTCTCTCGCTCTCTCTCTCTCTATATATATATATATTCATTCAGTCATTCATTTATTTATATTTAAATCAGCTGGCTAACCTTTTTTTTTAATTTTTGTATTGTTTAAAGCATTGCAAAAAATGCATTGATGATAGTCAATGTTTTGGCAACCCTTTTTAGCATTGAGACCATTTTTAGGGTCACAAAATAAGAAAAGGAGTCATCCGTAACATAGGTGGCCACTGATTTCAACTATATATATATATATATATATATATATATATATATATAATTTGGTCTTGACTTACATGGTTTAGCTAATTTACTCTTTTGTGGTTTGTAATATAATATCAATAAATATATTAATTGATGTGCAAACACCCATGATCCTTCTAATCATCATGATTTGGTAGTTCACACATAAAGACACACACAAGTAGTTCCTAGGTCAATAATGTAATGGTCATTGATAAAATCTTTTACATGGACAATGCATTTGTTGTTCGTTTGGCTTGTGGTGTTGCATGCTAGTCTTTGCATTGTTTTATGCTCATGTACACATGTGTTATTTGCATGTCCACAACAGACAGCAATCTTCAATTGATCTTCTTCTTTCAACAGAAGTTATATTTTTTTTCTTTCTTGTATAAAAGAATCGTAATCGTAACTACCTTTCTACCTAAAGGTTTAAGCCTGGCTAACAATCGGCACTATTGAATAATTTACTCGATTTAGGAGCCATTTAAGAGAACCTTGAGATAGGTCACAAGAGAATTAGAAGTAAGATGAGTTTAATTAGGCCTCTATGTTGTGAAATCATTGTGCCAACCAATTAATGAATGTCAACAAATCTCACATGCCCCATAGAAAAAATCTGGATATGTGTTTGAATTCTTTTAAGAGCACTTGAATATCATATATATAGGACGTCAGTTCAAAATAGACTTGGGCAACGGCCAGCCCGGCTTGATAAGAACTGGGTTCGGGCCGGCCTGATGTCCGAAATCCGAGCCTAGGACCGGTGCGGTTCCATAAAAATTATTTTTAAATATAAAATAAACTTTTTTAATATAAAATATATTTTAAATAACAATATATATTTTTAATTAAAAAATTAATATTTAAAAGTTATCGGGATGGATCAGACCCCCGTCGGGCAAACCCGGGTTGGCCCGATACAATATCGGGCAGGCTCGGACCTGGGTCCGGTCTGGCGAGGTAGCCATTGGGTACCTGGCCGATAACTACGTCAAGTTCTAAATCATAATCTTGTATTCCTTTCTATAGGTATATATGAGAATACAACAAGAGAAAGGCAGGATTGGAGGTTCAACTGCTTAAGTCTATTAATTTCCAGGCCTCTTGCCCAAAACCAATTAGTGCGATTGTGTCATAGATGAGCATTAGCCAATTATATTATGCTTGCTAATCATGTCTAATATTGTTGGATGGTTGAATTAGAATTTGGGATGGCTGGAAAGGTGCCAACTAAAGCTGATGTCTGCACTCCGGAATTCTCCTCCTTGAGGTGTTTACAGGAAGAAAGCCTACTGAAGAACAGTTTGATGGGGATTTCATCTTTAGGCAATGGGTGGCTGAAGCATTTCCTGTTGCAATTTCAGATGTCATTGACAGCCATCTTTTGAACGAAAGTGACACTACTCCAACTGAAAGATCAGCTGCGATGAATGAACTGCTGGTGATGATCATGGAGATAGGCTTGTCATGTTCAAGGGTGTCTCCAAATGAGAGAATGAACATGAAGGAAGTGGTTGTAGGGCTGAGAAGAATACGACAGAAGATAAGAATGATAGAAGGATAATTCAAATATATTCATAGGTACAATGGGATTTAATTCTAGGGCACCAGCTATTGGCAAAAATAGTTGGAGGTGGAAGTGCTCCAATTCCAGGTGTCTGAAGGACCTCTCTACAAAAGCTTGGACTTTTTTGGAGTTAACGTAAGGGAGCAGTCGATTTCCCTCTCTTGTTTTGCTCTGATAACATGAGAAAACTTATTCAGAGGAAGCGCGAAAGATAAAGCTGGAGAGAACTTGTTTTTATTGATTCCTTTGAACAACATATGTATAGTACAAAAAAAGGTTATCGCTTACAAGATTTTTGGTATACAAGATGATGATAATACACAATTTCTTGAAAAATTGAGAGCACTAAAAAATATTTCTCACTTACATTTACAAGATCCACAATTTTTGGAGTGGATGAAGGATTACAAAAAGGAAGGTTATAATGGAACAAATCTGCCGTGTCTCCCTTTTTAAGTAATTCCAGTAATTTCGATTTTGTCAGTTTCCCCAACGTCTTCCTTAATTTTCGTCTTCCTATTGATATCAAGATCCTCAACGTCTTCCTTAATTCTCGCCTTTTCATTGACATCAAGATCCTCAACGTCTTCAGCAATATTCTTATTTTTAATATCCATAAAATCACTTTTTGCTTATTTACTTTCAGCAATATTCTTGTCATTTCTATCCCAATCCGTTAACCACCTAAAATGTAGTCTGCATAACAATAACAGATCTTGATAAGAGCTCTGATCCCTTTTTTCTTGACACTTTCTTTATCACTCAGGGTTTGTGTGTTTATCATACCTAAAATGGTCTCCTGTACCCTATATATTGAGAGTCCATCTTCTCTCAAGAGCATCAAAGAATCAACAGGCATCAAGATGCCAAACCACAACCTGGTACATGCTTCATTTTTTTTTTCATGTTTTAACACTTCTTCCATAGGAGGCTGGTAGAGTGTGCATGCATTTGCTTAGTTATATCTGTACTAGCATATGTGATATGTGCTTCTAATAATTCATTCACACCTATGTGGTTGCAGTTTGCATATAGGAAGCAGGAGCTGTGGCTAATGCCTCAGAGGAACAAGCTCGAGGTATGGCTTAAGAAAACACTGTTGTTACTATGCCTACTGAAGCATGATAACCATTCACACTTCGCAACAAATTATGAAACCGGTGACTTTTTCAAGAAATTGATTCGTGTCTTCTGCATTTGGGCAGGTCAGCAGGCCTAAGGTGGGCACTCAAGGATTAAACACACCTGAGGGAGTGATGCCAAGTGAAGAGGAAAAAAAGATAATGCCTCAGACAGAGAAATTTGAGGCCATGGTGGACGCGGTTATCAATCCAATGCTGATGTGGCCTGCAACAAGCGAAGGCTACCTGTCTTTGTGGCTCTAGCGGATCCCACTCGAAGGGAGTTTTGGCTTAAAGGAGCGTTCGAGCCTTACCAGGAGCATTAGCTTGACCAACATCACCTTACCAACTCGAACTCCTCTGTTGAGTCTCACCACCCCTTCCTCCCTTTCTCTTATACGTTTTCTGTATTCCTTTATTGTTTTTGACAATTTTTGCAAAATCATGACAATTTGTCATGAAATTATATGTTCTCTCTCTCTTTCTACCTCTTTATCTAGATATCATGTCTTTCCATGTAACATAAGCAAAAGAATTGGAACTGCCTTGTCATTCACTTGGTAAGATGGATAGACTTTAAATGTCATTTAACATCTTGATTGCATGTCCAATTGAACCGTTCCAAAAAAAAAAAACAGACATGAAAAAAAATTAATCTCTGATTAAGAAATAGATGTGTTCGGATTTAAGAAATAACATTCGACTGGATTCGGATTCAGATTCTGATATATATAAGTATCGGATCGGATACAGATTCAGTTCAGATTTAGTTTTAAGTAATTACTCATATCCAAAAGGCCACCACCCAAATATGGAACCATTTCTCAGTGTCCACAAGCTCCAGCATGCTGGTATGTACGCAATTTTGGGTATTGCTGGGCCGCCGGCAAAAGTTGAAGTTATTCGGCAACCTTCTCATTAAGAGCATCGTAAACAGTTGTCACCCATACCCTTGGAGAAGTTGGGAGGACTCGAGAGAATGACTGACGTTGTTCTTCTTGAAAATCAATGGACCTAAATACAAAAAATAAAAAAGAAAAATATTTGAAATAAAATATATTATTAACCGTCTGTCAGTTTCGAGCTTCGAAACAAATGAAAAAAAAGTCAAATCCAAATTTGAATCTGAAATCAGATTCCACAATCTGAATCTGATCCGAATGTTATTTTTTTCCTCATCTAAAATTAGATTTCAAAATTTGAATCTGATCTAAATCCATTCTTTTCTCATCCTAATCTGAATCTGAAATCAGATGGCACAATCAGAATCCGATCTGAATCCTATTTTTATATTTGAATCTGAATCCAAAATTTTGAAATGAATCTGACTGATTTACAAAATATAAGAGCATTGGATATAGAATATTATTTAAAACTAAGTCCGGTCTGGGTCTGATCGGATATTTTTGTGTTTCTGAATCTGAAATCAATTGGACATTTTGTATAACTGAATCCGTATCGGATCGGATATTTATGCATATTTGAATCTGAATCTATTGGATGTCATTTCTTAATTTCAAATCCTATCTGATTTTTTTTAGTTGATTAGTAAATTTCTTTTCTTCATCCAAATGTTTTTGGAGCAGTTGGCTTGGACATCCAATTCAAATCAGACATTGACATCCTTAGGTTGATGCTTCCCCATTCCAACTGACTTGTTTCACCATTATAAACAGGGGATGAGTCCATTTGTGTGTGTCATGTGTATAGAGCAGTAAAACGAGTCGAGCCAACTGAAGCTGGACTCGAATTTGCTTTGTTAAGCTCAAGCTTAACTCAAAACTTGCGATTATAAACAAGTCAAGTTCGAGTTTCATAAAGTTGATTTGATTGAACTTGAGTAAACCATTTATGCATTGAAGAACTGACCTCAGAATGGTGACAATCTGTCCCTGTGGAACTTGTCTTGCATAAGTTGTTCTTCCTCATGCTAAGTCAATAGATCGAATACCTGAACCTCAGCATTCAAGTCAATGGTTCGGGTGCCAAATTACCCAAGTTAGAAAGACGAAAAGATGCCCTTAGAATTGGGGAAAAAAAAATACCCTTCACATGGTTATCATGAGTTCAGTGTACCCTCCCAGATTTTGAGAAATGTAAATTAACTTACTCTTTGGCAGTCAAGAAAAAGAAAAAGAAAATCACTTTGGCCCCTTCAAAAATTTTTAAAAACATAATGGCCTGAAGCCAGCTGTTGGAGTGTTGAGTCTGATCCATACTTGATAGCCTTCCCTAATTTCTGTAAGGGTATTTATGTAATTTTTTATTTTGTGGAAATAGCTTTGTGTGGCCTGATAGACTTAAGCAATTTCTACGTAATTTTTTATTTTGATCTTATTTTTCTTATGAATTAAATATTTGAGTACTGGTTATGCTATAAGTCACCTAAGAAACTATTGTCAAATAATATGCTTTTTGGCTCCTTCAGTCTTACGTAGAAATTAATCTCTCTTTTTGTGCAGTTTAACTGCTAACCTGTATCTGTGTGTTTTGGCTTGTTTCTTTTTGTGTGCTTTTGAGGGTTGAGTCAATTCTTGGCAAACATCATTGTAAATATCGGCATTAATCTGCTGATATTTCTCCATTGCACAGATTGATTTTGCTTAACAAATGCAGGGAACCTAATCCCCAGCAAGCTGTTCATGCAACATAAATTCTGCTTTTGACTAAGAAGGTAAGACAACCAAATGACAGAGAGCATTTCTTTCACTTTTGTTCTGAGAAATTTGGTGGTGATTCTGCCGTCGACTGCTGAATGTTTGTTTCTTGGTCCTGATCAAGCAGCAACAGGATGGATTACTTGCCTCAAATTAATCCCAAAGTTCTTTCATGAATTCAAAAGTTCCAGCATAACAGAGCAACCATTTCTAAACTAGGTACTATGCATAACTAACAAACTTGGTTGAACTGTTAATTTTCCATAGAATAGAAGTTTGATCCATGTAAATGCCAACGAAATTCTATTTTTATCTTAGTTTTTAAATTTTGGAGAAACGTAAATGGTAGTCATGGCTATAACTAGCTGCCTAATATATCAACAAACAAGGACCCAACTAAAGATTAGAGCTTCTTTAATGTGATGTTAGGTGTGGTAGTCTGGTCAATGAACACCAAAGAAGAACTCGATAGCCAATTATTCCTCAAAGCAAATATATATTCATATGGCAAGTCAGTGTAGAGTTAATGAATTGGTGGTTTCTTCTCAAGAGGGTGTGGCAAAGAAAGATGGGTGGAAGGAATTGAAGATCTATCATTATGTCAGGAGTTAATAAAAGAGAGACCCAGATCAAAAGCAGAACCAGAATTGGGGGATAACAAGTTTCGGTTTGTCCATAGGCAGATGGAAGTTGAAAAGGAACGTTAGACCCAGAATGATTGGAATGCATAGATTGATTTACAGGAGACCAGCAATTGCGGAGTAACTTGAAGACAACCAGCTGGTGAGTGACTGGAAGATAGAGCAGGAGATCGAGAATCGATTGATAACAAAAAGATGAAGGGGAGAACCGTGAGTCCTCATCAGGTTTGATTCTTTCTCCTCCATTAAAAAATAATTTTCAGGATTCTTGTTGTTTGGATGGAATGAAAACTATCAAAGAAATGACTGGTTTGGAAGGGTTCACAGTCAGGACGAACTCAGGGTAGTTTTTAGAAGGGGAGAATGGAAACTGGGTGGAAGAGTGATGGCTGCCAGTAGATGGGATCCAAGATGCTCCTCATCGATTGAGGAGAATATGCGAGTGCTAATCTGGATTAGGGTTCTAAATTGCCAGTATTTTTATGGAATCGATGCACTTTCCAAGCTCTTGCCAGAGTGCTATAGGGAGAACCGATGGAAGAGGGAGGAATTGTTGTTCAAGAAATCAACTATGTGAGTAATATTAAATTTTCCTCCCATTGTGAAGCGAATATATACTCATATGACAAGTCGGTGTAGATGATTCTGTTTCCTCCCTAATAGACCCAAATTCTTTTTCCTCCCTCTTTCCTCTGCTGGAGAAGCTCTTTTGCCGTCTTAAATCAGAGAAGAAGCCAAAGCCTTTGAGCAGAAGCAAATATGACTGCCTGAGTTTGTGATTCAGTGAAGGGTTAAGAGAACCTGCTATCGAGCTGAACCTGTAGATTGAGAACAGGAGCTGCCGAGAGGAGATTTGCAATGGGCTCATCGCTGACATCCGCAGCAGAGAAATTCCGGTGATAGGGGTCGCTGCCGGAGTACAAGAAGAATCCAACGAGAAAGGCGCCCTCCACTGACTTCTTTTCCCGCCGTTCTCTGGAATAATTTGCTGGAGACAAAGGTGTATCAGGCGGCAGAGAGGAAGGCCGGTGCTGATTGTTCAGGCAATTCTAGCTGTCAAGCAAAAGATTAATCCAACTCCAGGTGTCTGAAGGACCTCTCTTCAAAAGTTTGGATTTTTTTGGAGTTAACGGAAGGGAGCAATCGATTTCTCTCTCTCGTTTTGCTCTGATAACAAGAGAAAACTTATTCAGAGGAAGCACGAAAGATAAAGCTGGCGAGAACTTGTTTTTATTGATTCCTTTTAACAACATATATATAGTACAAAAAAAGGTTATCGCTTGCAAGATTTTTGTATACAAGATCATGATAATGCACAATTTCTTGAAAAATTGAGAGTACTAAAAAAATATTTCTCACTTACATTTACATGATCCACAATTTTTGGAGTGGATGAAGGATTACAAAAAGGAAGGTTATAACGGAACAAATCTGCCATGTCTCACTTTGAAGTAATTTCAGTTGATATCAAGATCCTCAACGTCTTCCTTAATTATCGTCTTTTCATTGACATCAAGATCCTCAACGTCTTCAGCAATATTCTTATTTTGAATATCCGTAAAATCACGTTTTGCTGATTTACTCTTATTATTTCTATCCCAATCCATTAACCACCTAAAATGTAGTCTGCATAATAATAACAGATCTTGATAAGAGATAGGAACCATACACAATTATGGCAACAGTTCTTATTCTAGAAGAATTATGCCAAGGGTTACACCAAAATAAATACCCTCATGGTCACTTTGAGCAAGATAGTCAGAAGACTTAGAACTAAAGCCTTAATAAACTTATATGCATAGCCTATATTACATGCCAGAGCACAAAAGTCAGATTGCTATAGGTCCAAAGCCTTCTCTCACGCTACAAAGAACAAGCAGAAGGCTTATGCTTTAGCAAGCAGCATAAGCCAAAGAGTTGGCTACTTTACCCATCCCTATTTGCCAAAATAACATAAAATATACAAAGAAAATGATTGAAAACTTTCAAGCACGAGGACATACAGAGAATCAACATATGATGCATGACCACTTGACTATATGTAGTTTCGAAGAGATTTTGGCAAGTCAATCTGTATCATGTAGGAGCAAACATGTGTGTGTAGTATCTCAATCACACCTGAAGATTGTAGTAACCTTAATCAAATCAGGGGCTACGTGCTAAAAATAATAAAAAAAATTATATTCCAATAAAGACTAACGCACTTCTCTTCAAGTGCGTTAATCCTTAAATAGAAATTTAAGATTTTCAGTTTGACATGACTCAGGTCCCACTGAAAGTGCAAAATATAGTGTTATGTGTTTGAATGAGAGCGCCAAACGGAGTTTAATTTTTACCATAAATTAAGGATTCAAGTTTAATCTTTAACTTCGATTAGAATTCTTCTGAACTCGTTAAAATGAAAATATAAATATGAAAGGCTGTGGCCCAATTCTGGGCACAGCCTAAATTGATCTTGGTCTTCAGGGAAGGGAAAATTTGAAAATAGAAATGTAGAACAGATGCATGGACAGCAAAGAATATTCTCATTCATAGATGTGGGGATATAGAAGCTACATAATAACTAAAAAGAGTAAAAGCTTCATAATCAGTCTATCGTCACCTCAGATTCCTTTCCATTGGTGGGGAAAGAGCATGAAAAAAAAGAGGAAGGGGTGTTGGATAATCAATCACTGTACCCTAAGTGAATTGTATGGAATGGTTAAGCCTTGGCCAACACCCGAATTGAGTGTAACCATTCAGCACCTGTGGCTGTGGACAGGTTCGGTGGTAATGATTGGAGCAAACATGCATGTGTAGTATTTCAGTCACACCTAAAGATTGCAGTAACCTTAATCAAATGAGGGCCTGTTTGCAAAAAATATAATAAAAAAATTATATTCAATAAAGACTGATGTATTTCTCTTCAAGTGCATTAATCCTTAAAAAGAAATTCAAGATTTTCAGTTTGGCGTAACTCAGGTCCCACTGAAGGTGCAAGTATAGTGTTCTGTGTTTGAATGAGGTCACAGAGCAGAATTTAATTTTTACTGTATCTTAAGTATTCAAGCCAAGTTTAATCTTTAACTCAGATTAGAATTCTTCTGAACTCGTTAAAAGGAAAATAGAAATATGAAAGGCTACGGCCAAATTATGGGCACAGCCTAAATTAATCTCAGTCTTCAAGGGAGGGGAAATTTGAAAATAGAAATGTAGAAGATATGCCTGGACAGCAAAGAATATTCTCATTAATAGAAGTGGGGATGTAGAAGCTACAGAATAACTAAAAAGAGTAAAAGCTTCATAATAAGTCTATCCTCTCCTCGCATTCTTTTCTATTGGTGAGGAAAGAGCATGAAAAAAAGAGATTCGGCACCTGTGGCTGTGGCCAGGTTTGGTGATGATGGCTGGAGAAGGGACCAGGGTTGAGTGGCTCTGGTTCACCTAAATGAGCCCACAAATTTTGGCCTGTCTGATTTTGATGATAAAAAGGCGTTGGGTGATTCTGGTTGGCATTGTTTGGTAGAAAAAGATGAAACGAAAGTTGAGAGAGGAGGGAGGGAGAGGGCGGAAGCTTCACATTTGTACAAATAAATTTATTGCAAGTTATGGAAATTGCATGTCAAATGAATGCCCACCAACCATCTCTATACCATATTTACAATTGCTTCCCAAAAAGTCTTATAAAAATGGGGAAGATAAAAGAGCTGATGTGCCCATGCCCATGGAAACTAAATCAACCAAATCCTAAACAATCAAAAGAAGAAAAAGAAGCGAAGAACCAGAATACCTCATCTTCCTAACTCCTGTATCTTCAACCCAAGCCTGACAAAACAAAAAGAGAAGGAACCAATCCACGTTAGTCACATCATCCAAACATGAGATTCTGCGTTCTCAGCAGAGGCAACAAAAAATCAAACAAAAAAAAAAACCACAATTAAAACAACTGAAAAGATGAAGGAAACCCTACGTTCCTTCTGTCACATGTGACAATCAAGCAAATCAACAACACATGAGAAATCCATACATTAATCCACAGAATTAATGCTGGAGCTAATGAATATGTTGGGCAAATGTGATGGTCAAAGTGAAACAAAGACATTAATCCACAAAAGAAAACAACAAACATGCGGCCACCTTAAACAAAAATTTCAAAGAAAAAGCCCATATCCCCGTTAACATGCGGCCAGATTTCTCAAGCTCTTCCTTTGCCTTCTACCAAGAGTTGGTAACCTGTGCATCCCCTAATTCTTGCGCTCATCCAATTGAGCCGCCTGCAAGCAGATTACATTTCGTGGCCAATTTAAGAGTGAGACTGGCCAGATTCTAATTAATTTTTAATATTTCTTGAAATTTTTATTAACCATATATTTTCTCTTATTTTCGACAAATATTCAAAAACCAAACTCCTATTCGATCCAAGCGAACCTGCAATTTGGTGATTGCTGCAAGCAGAGGAGATGAACAACAACATGACGATGGCAAAGTGAGCAACCAGCAAACTGCCAGAAAACGAGCAACAAAGCAGGCGAATCATGGATTTTCTGATGCCATGAAACAGAAAAATTTGGGAAGCAATGACAGAGTTGAGGAACCTTTCTTCTTCTTCGCCTCTTCTGTCAGCGACAATCGGTCGATTGTGATGGATGCTTGACATCAGTGCATGATGCAATGACAAGCGCCACAGGGATGAGCGGAAGGTGGATTTTCACCGGAATGGGGGCGAGGGAATGGCTTTATTGTCACAAGTAACACGTCTTTTTTACGTTGAAATTTAGGAAAGGATCTACAAACCGATCCTAATGGCTCGATCCTAATTCCAGTTTCCAACATTTGTTGTAGTGAGTACTCACCGGTGGAAACCATGATGGATCGGGAGGGAGAGAAAGAGGGAGATAATATAGAGGCAGAGAGAGGGAGATAATATAGAGGCAGAAAGAGGGAGATAATATAGAGGCGATTTGGTCTAAGATCCTAAAAGGCAAGAAGGAAGTTGATATGGAAGAGCAATCAACACACACGAGGGTAGCACGAGAGAAATCCAACCGACATAATCTGCCTTTTTAAGACATTATGTCCAAACAAGAATCTGAAGCCTCCGATTGATGTGGTTATACAAAATAGGAACTTTCCAACTGCATATCCAACTAACCTTTCTGGAGTACTAGAAGGCGCTAGTAAAAAGAAAGACGCCGCAGCGAGACGAAGAGGAGCAAAACGCAATCATTCCAACCTCTCTGTTTTGTCATGCATTCAATCTTTTGTTGTCTAAAAGAATGGGGAAATCCCAGATTTACATTACACTTCTGCAACTTAACTGGTGGGTTTGAGGGGAGAAAGAGAGAGAGAAAATGTGGAAAAGGTTATCGTGCAACTGTGGTTCACACAAAATATGCAAATGGCTTGGGTGGGAAACTCATTCTTGTCCTGACCAAATGTAGAGGTTATTCGCTACGGTCCTCGTCCTAAAGTATTGGTCATAGGGCATAAACAAAAATATTGTAGTGACAGTGTGCTAGCATGAATTGTATTTGTACATGCCTGCAGTTGAGACACTATTTCTTGTTTAGATAGTCTATCAAAACTGGGTTCTGAAATGCAATAATATATTCTGTTGTGACCATCATCAAATATACATATGTGACGTTATGCATAGTATCTTAATATGGATGATGGTTAACATACTCATGCCCACTTCTCCGTCTAACACATAAATTTGACGATAGAAACTCTTTTTGTAGGCACGATTTTATTTGAATGAATAATAAAATGAATCCTATAGTTGCTTTATTGCAATCTGGTTTGTTTTACTATTTATGACCTCTTGTAAACGTCTTTTTATCGTAAAACCAGTTCATATAGTATCATTGTTGCATTTAATTTTTCTTGAGTGCTTATTGCCTACTTGTAAGCATGATATTACTTGAGTCTATCATAAAATAAATCATGTAGTTGTGTTATCGCATGATTTTTTGTTCTTATCGCATTCTTGTAAACCCAAATTTATTTTAGGATATCATAAAATGAATATTGCATTTGCATTATTAGAATCTATTTTGTCTGACTGCTTATTGCCTTTTATTAAGCACCATGTTATCGTAAAACCAATCCATACAATGATATTATTGCTTTTAATTTTTCTAAGTGTTTATCACATCGTTGTGAACACTATTTTATTTGACCTATGTCTTAAAACAAATCCTAGAATTGTGTAAGAAAATATAATAGGACTCAATCAGAGAGCTGAGAGTACCTTGTAATCTGCGACCCACATTCGCACCCAACCCGCACCTTATTGATTTCAATTTTTTTTATCAAATTTGATATTTTTAATATATTATAATAATAAATTAATAATAATAATAAATACCCTCGCTGCACCGCCGCACCGTAATTTTTTGAGATGCATCGCACTGGCACCGACACCGGCACCCATACCCCGCATACCGGTGACATAGCAGAACACCCTCAAAGAAAGAAATGTAGAAGAAACTTGAGGGGGTGAGAGAAAGAAAAAATGATACTTGTTGTTGTTGAGTTTTACTGCCGCTGCTCAAGCTCCGGTGTGCTCACCGATCGCCATAGATGGCTGGGGACTTTTTGTTGCTCAACATAAAGCCCTTACAAATAGAAGGCGATGGACAAGATTCAAGAGAGTGAGGAGATATAAAATGGGAGAAGGAAACAGAAAAGAAGTCGACAAAAAGCCACTTATACTTGTCTTGGGAAATTTGATGTTGACCATTGTTTTGTACACAATTCTAGTGAAGACCCTTGTATTTTTTTCAATTATTATCCTACAACCTTTTGGGTTTCAGTAGGGGTCTGGTTGACTCGCACTTTGTAAAAAAAATAATTTCAGGATCCAACCAAGAAAGATTTTTGTTGCGCAGAGTAAAGTAAAGACAATGTTCAGAATCTCTTATACATGCAGCTGTCGCTGCATTACAAATTGTGCTCCTTCATTATAAAATTCTTTGTAACGTAACAATTGCATTATAGAATGTAGCTGCATGTGTATACATCAATATTGAAGATCTATCTCACTACAGAAAGTCCCCGTACATTGGATTTAAAAACAGTTTAACACAGTTTTTTTTAATTGAACTGTAAAAAAAAAACGTATATATGTTTTCCCAATCACTACGTGTGACTTCAATGTATTTAAATCTAAAAATCCAAACCAACAATGTTTTCAATGTTAAAAGACACTCCTCCACAAATTAAATGAGAAAAATAAGACTCCTTTTGAGAAACACCAAATGTCCACCCAACTTTTCCTTCTATTTTTCAAACAAATGCTTGATCTCGTCAAAAGTATTGAAGTAATCACCCAAATGATGAAATTATCCCTTCAGGTGAGCAGGATTTAACCCACCACCAGAAAGAAGGCCAAAGCATTAAAAAATATTAGTCACCCAAATGATGAAATTATCCCTTCAAATTGAAAATATTGTCAAGAAAATAAAACTAAAAAGGAAAAATTTCTAATTAATGGTTTCCGTACAAACTCCAAAATTATATAGATCAAGATTGTGTGGATGAGTTTAAGTAGAAAGATGTAACTCACTAATAGCTATATATATGTAAAAGGTATTCTGTATCTTACAACCAACATGACCTATTAAGTGAACCAAGTTGAAGAGTACAGTTTCAAAAATGTCAATGACTGAAAGCGAGATATATATGTAAAAAAGTATCTCGGGGTTTTTGATGTGGCAACATCCAGGATTGATTATGGAATTTTGCCAATAAGGCGAAGATTTTTTGTGGAAAAATCTCACATATAAAAATTAAGGAACTAGAATATAGAACCAGAAAGATCATTCCTTGTTTGTTGAAAACTGCAAACACAAAAACTGAGGATGTTTTTCCTTCGTTAACTAAAATTAATTTTAAGTCTGATACTTGGATAGAAATAAAACAAAAGAATTAGTCAACCTGTAAAAATAAACCAAAGAATTAGCCAACATGTAAAACTAATCCGAAGGCGGATATTAAAAGCACCAAAGGAAGAATATCATTTTGTTCTTCATTGTATGAAAGCTGGGAACATCATGAAAGGTAAAATTGGCTTCTTTTTTTTGGTTGGCAATCGCCATGATTTCTTGATGTATAGATACACCTTTTGATGGAGGGAAATTGTAACAGTGAAAGCAACATAATACTTTATTTTTCAGGGCTGATTTCATCTTTCCAACGATGTCTTTCAACATGTTTTGTGATTGACACTTGCATCGTTTCTATTTTCATATTTCATGTTAGCTATGTTTTTGTTTTAATTTACTTTTTTCTCAACAACATGGTAAGATTTAACCAAGGTTGTATGTCAAATTAAACCATGTCAAATTTACCATCTTTCTTATACTCATCAGGACATCTGCAGCCGCACAAACAGTCTTAAGTTACCTCTAACAAACAATGTACCTTAATCACATATAGATGTACATGTTTTGGACATTAATTGAGATGGCCAAAAATCTAGTTCAAAATCCAATTTGTTGGTAGATGACATTATTTGAGACTGTTTCATTTTTAAATTCATGGCAAGTACTGTTCTCAAGAAATTCAAAGCAATTGAATAACCCAAAAATTTTCAGCACTTGTTTTCTAATGACTCAATTTCAGCAAGTGACCAGAAGGCCCATCCTACACTTGGGCCTACACTATTATCGGCACAAAGATCAGAAAGGAAAGATCTTGTGGAAGAAAATATAAAAAAATAAAGGATGCAAAATGAAAAGCTGCTAACTAGCAGGTAAAAACTGAATGTTTCCACCGG
Organism: Nymphaea colorata; assembly: GCF_008831285.2. Classification (NCBI taxonomy): domain Eukaryota; kingdom Viridiplantae; phylum Streptophyta; class Magnoliopsida; order Nymphaeales; family Nymphaeaceae; genus Nymphaea; species Nymphaea colorata. The sequence goes on along the minus strand of NW_022204507.1, from coordinate 4,735,488 downwards.
CTCAGCCTTCCAACCTCTTCATCCTAGAATGCAGTCCCAAACGGAAACTCAACCATCACATAGGCAAACATAAGGTGCAGTGCACATGCAAGTGGAAGCAAGAAGTCCATAGGAAAAACTGAAGAAGTTTCTTTAGAACTGTATGTTTCACAATTTTAATGAAGTCTGGAAAATATAAAGTCATTTAAGGCTACTTATCCAAGTTAATATAAAAATAATCAACTATGAAACCGTTCCTTTACAAATTACAATTTTTCAATGAAATAAGTCTTGTTTATAGGGAAACATTGTTTCGTTATAGAAAATATGACATCCTTTTAAAGTGCCCCTCCCACAATTAAGGAACTGACTTTCAGAAGTACCTAGGACTAATGAAAGGTAACGGAAGACTGATTTTTTATTTATCCTATCTTTACTGAGGAACTTCAAGACTGATTACCTTAAAAAAATTCACTCTCAGTGGATCCTGGCTATGCAATGTGGTTGGACCCTCATGTTGGTCTGAATGAATCAGCCTTTTAGAGGAGGGTGAGTCAGGGTCTGCTACTAAAGAGCATAGAAAGTTACAAGTCTCAGTAGGACATGTATTTTTATTACTATAGGTTAGGTGAGGTTACCATTATCTTTTTTTTGGTGACCAATCTTATGTCCCTAATAAAGGGAATCTATCAATTTTTCAAGGTTTCAAAACCAAAAAGGCATGGAAGCACATGAGATCTAGCTCCAGTTCCTTCAGAAAAGTAAGATCTTTTGTGCAAAAAGAATGGACAAATGAGATAACAAAGAAAAATAAACGGCTCCAATTCCTATCTCAGTTTATTTGAAATATACCACATATATAATCATCATTCACATTATCGATTGACAAGAATTTTCAGCAATCAGAAAATCCAAACACAGTAATGTTTTTCAAATAGATGAATTTCTTTGTACAATGAAGGGCGTTAAAAAGATTGAAAAGTTGTTTGACGTAATAAAATGATTGACAAACACCTACTTCATTAATTGAAGAAAAATGTTAAAATCTTGAGCAATTTCTATGAAGAAAATGAACAAAATCACATTTTGTACATACACTCTCCCTGGTCCTTTTTTTTATTAATATTGATACTTATAAAATAGACAAAAATATTGAAGAAATTGTCAAAAAGATGTGGCCCATAAAAATCTTTCTATTCAGGTATTTTCTTTTTATTAGGTTAAAATGGTATTTTTCATACTTAAAAACAGTGGGGCATGTGTCTGTAGGTAATTGTATAAATATAAATGGTTACTTGTAACTTTTCAGAAGAAAAATGCATCAAACCTGATCGGTCTCATTAATTATTTGTCCGGTCTAATTTGTCTAGCGACATATATATGTGTGTGTATGTGTGTGTGTGTAAAGTGGTGCATGGATTGATGAGTTCAATTCAATGATGGTAGGAAGGTATTCATACTCCGCCCCATATACTGCATTATTCATTCGTTACAAAAGAATCTCATCTTATGCTGATGTACCATCTGGGGTTCTTCTCAATGACAAACTGTCATTTATTACAGCATCATACTACTAATGGTATCAGCTTGGTTTTGAATTGAAAAAACATTGTTGTATTCAATGACGTGGATGTCAAAAGAAAAAACATAGAGTAGAAAGAAAACCCAACTCCTAGGTTGGACCACTAATCATTTGTTTGTGGGCAACCTCCTCCTAAATATGCTCAAGTGTTATTCCATACACTAAGACATGATCGTGTTTGCAGTACAATAACTAGAACTATGTACAAGACAATCTTAGGCATCTAAGCCTTTTGTTACGAGAAACATTACTAAAAATAAATTGATATTCAAAAACTTTTCAGATCGTCCTCCAAAGTTCTTTTATAAGGTGATACATAACGAATGATGCAGTATACAAGGTGGAGTATGAATACCTTCCTGCCATCATTGTATATATACAAGAAAATCTCTTGTCGAGTGAACCAAATTGACTTCAGAATCTGATTCTTTCGAGCAACTTCTCTACATACCTTCAACTCTTGCAACCTTTCCACAGAAAATAGACAGCCCTTGCCACCATCATCTCTAATTAGCATGGTACTGTCATCTGTCAACAGCATACCATTGCATCACATGGCTGAGTTTTGTTCCCCCTTAGCACGTGGATGCAGAAGGAACACATTGCCTAAGACATATGGTTGAAAGGCATGGAAATATTTACTAGAGCCTATAAGTGTTTTCTTGAGGGGTACAAATTATGTTTTTGCTATTCTTTAATCATAATAACCTATACAGGTGATGAACGCAACTTGGACAGTCCAATACCGGTGACGATTACAACTGGTATAGATCTCTAACGATGAGGTAGTTCACAGTCATATATACTTATACCGGTGAAATGTCTCGCCGCTAAGGTATTTATACCGGTGTTCTCTAGCACCAGTAGAAATTTCACCACTGTAAACCTATAACAGCGGTTACCACTGCTATATTACCTGAACCCATAATGTAACCACCACTGTTATTTGAGTCACACAACTCAATGCACGAAATGTGCACCTCGAGTGCCTGCTTATCGCTCATGTCTATCTCTCCCTCTATCTCTGTTTTGTAATTAATGCTTGTATTTTTTTTTCATTTTTCTATTTCACATTGTTTTTGTTTACTTTTTTTCTCAGCCGCATGGTAGAATTAGATAAAGCGATAAGTGTTAATTTATTGAAGGTTGTATGTTGAATGAAATAGTGTAAGTTAATAAATGTTGGATAAAAATCATAGAGTTTAGTGAATTTATTGAACTTATAAACCATTTGACCAAACCGGTGCTCTCATGAGTATGTTGTTTGAATAAACCAAATTAATGTTTTTTTTAATCCGCAGTACTTGTAAGGAATTAAATATTTTACAAACTTTTATGTATAATTGTTGATAACAACTAATTAAACTTTCTCGCAATTAGCAAATCAGTGCCAGCCTTCATGTCTGATTTTGGCGCCAGAAAAAAATGGTTTTTTTGCTCTTGTTTTTAATTTCTGACATGATTTTTGTTGATATAATATGTTAGATTATTTTTGCCATGAAACTTCAGCTTCACTATGCATCGCTTAGCTACACATTGCATCACAACTAAGTGCATCGCTTCGCCTTGTTGTACTTCACAACAAATCAGCAGTTTCACCAATTAGGCCCTTCTCAACGATTTCCTCTTGGGGATCTAGAACAAAAGAACTATCAAAGACAGAAGATGAAGACGACTGCAGGCCATCATTGATTGCATCAGTTTGCTATGTTCTCCCTTGAACAAAACTGGCTTGATTTTGCGATTGAGATTGCAAAGACGTTGATGAGAATGTGGTGCCATGCTCCCCTGTAGTCTGTCTAGATGTATTTTCATCCATTCTGCAAAGAAATCTGAATGAGAACTAAAACCACCAGAATCATTATCGCCCATACCTGTATGAAAGCTACTCCACTGCACCTCCTTCATGCTCACCCGGGTCTGCTTAGAACCCTTAACAGACGGAAAATCTGCTTCCAAATTGTTCAGATGGGCATTGGCACCCGCACCATGTGCAACCAACTCTACTGGTATGGCAGACTCGTTGGACACAACAAGCACATCGGAACTACTCCCTTCTGCAACCTGATTTACTTTCTCTGGTTTGAATTCGACCGAGTTACTGACACTAAAGGAGCCAGCTTTTCTGGCAACAGCCTCGTCCACCTGAACCTGTGAATGGTACTCCGATTCACTCAAGGAAAGGTTCGCTAGAGAAGTGTCAGCAGGGAGCTCAGTTGATCCCATTGGAATCATTACCCTCCTGTAACTCAGCTGCAGAAGAACCATCGATCCGAAACTCATCATCCAGAAGCTTGTCAAAGAAACCTTCATCCGTCTGATCCTGCATAAGAAATGGAGAAGCCACCATTCATATAACAGAAAGCAGAAAGAAATGCTCAAAATGTCAGATCGAAACACCCAACTTCCTTGTGAACGATAATTCGAATGGTCTCACTGGAATCTACCTTGACTAACAAAATTAACAGCAACCAAGACCTTAATAGTCCTGGACCACATACCCAAAAGCGATGAATCACAAATCAAACCATCAACAAATCAAAATGAGCAACGAGAATAAATTTCAAAAAAAAAAACTTGTTCGAAAAGGAGAGTCATGACCGTTGTTACACATGTAGATGAAATTATATCAGAAACCACCTGGATGGCACAAGGAAGACCCTTCTCCCTCCTCCAGAAAACCAGTCGTGGTTCGGAAAAACAAGAAAGGGATTGAGAAATGGCCGGAAAAAAAAAACAAAAAAAGAGAGGATAGAGTGATTGATCTTACCGGAAACCAGCCATCGCCGTGCTACCTTCAAGCTCCCTCTCCTTGATGAGGGCAGATCGTAAGAGGCAAACTCTAGAGGTAGACGAGATGATGGGCTAGAAATTTTTCCCCTGTTTCTTGGGTTTTTACACGGTAAAAATGTGATGCATTTCAGAAAAACCGTTTAAAACTGGTACTTGTCATCTGCATCAAACATGCACTTGGGAAGCGGACTTTCCTCTTTGTTCTTCAAACATTTTATTGGGGTCAAAGAAAAAAAAGATCCAAATCCATGTTACATGTAATTCCTATCCGATCCGAAACAAATAGGAACTTAAGAAACTGCATCCGCCTCATAATATTTAAGAACGAGGTGATAGCCAATGTTTTTTTAGTTTTTTTCTTTAACGAAAAGCTAATCTAGACCTACGGTTTGGTTGATGAGCGCATCCAATCTGTCATGCTTGTAATAGCTGTTATTAAAATAAAATATTCTTTAATTTTCAAAGCATTTTTAAATTTTAAATTGATTTTTTTATTATTTGAAAAAACACTTCTGTTTTGCGCCGTAAAGTCTTTTAGGTTAGTGCTAACATAAATTCAAAATATGACTGTAACAAAAAAATAAAATGTCCCACAGTCTTATAGCCTTTTAAGCTATATCAAATGATATTATTGATCAATCTCTATATGCAAATAGAAATTATGTCTTAAGAAGGACCAAACACTCTTATCAAATTACATAACATAGGGTTGTAAAGCATCATTCAACTTAAGATCGCGATCGACCAAAAAAATGCTGATCCGAAAAAAAAAAAGTTTAAACTTAAAACTTTTCTTAGCGACAACTATAATA
>NW_022204507.1:4536911-4730222 GCF_008831285.2 Nymphaea colorata | reverse complement strand
ATGGAATAATTTACTAAGAAGGATCTTAGAAAGAAAAACAATATTTCATTTCCATTGAGAGGGGAATACTTTCATCTTTGTTGTGGTGCACATATTATAAATCTCATGGTTCAAGATTGTATGAATGATATGGTTGATACAATTTCAAAAATTTGTGACAGTGTTAAATATGTAAGGGGATCACCAAAACGACTACATGCTTTCAAGCGATGTGTAGAGGCAATGGGTCTAGATGAGAAAAAAGTTTAGACTACGATGTTCCTACTCAATGGAATTCTACAGTTATAATGTTGAGAGATGCATTGTTTTTCAAAGATATCTTCTAATATTTGGCATTGTGTGATTCTAGTTATGCATGTTTGCCTTCTTAGGATGACTGGTCTCATGTATCTGATTTATGTCAGTTCTTAAAGGTATTTTATGATGCAACAAATGTATTCTCTACCTCTAAGCAGGTAACATCTTATCTTGTTTTTGAAGAAGTTTTATCAATTTACCATCATTTGCATAGGCATCATGAAACATCAAATGAACATATGAGGGCATTGATTTGCAAAATGCAATAAAAATTTCACAAATACTTCAAGAGCTACAATATTCTCTTTGCAATTGGCAGTTTTTTTGGATCCTATGTTCAAGTTGTCATACTTGAAGTATTGCTTGATAATTTGGATAAACTAGATGCAATGGTAAAATATGAAGTTGTAGAGAACAGCCTTCATGAATTGTATGTTGAATACAAAAACATGTATGATGATAGTGACAGAAGTAATATGTAAAGGGACAATGCATACACTAGTACAATGATTGCAATAGAAGAGTATAGAAGTATGGATAGAAGTGGGTTCAAAGCATATTTCAGCTCTGTCTCTCCTGTAGTAGCTCGCACTGATCTGGACAAATATTTGATGAATCCAATGAAAGAAATTGCACATAATGCAGACTTCAACATATTATCTTGGTGGAAGACAAATGAATGTAAATAAAAATTGTAGCAAAGATGGCTCAAGATGTATTAATCATTCCTGTATCTACAGTTGCTTCTGAATATGTATTCAGTATAGCAAGAAGAATTCTTAATGATTATCGATGCTCAACTACTCCTGAAAATGTGGAATCATTAATCTGCACATAGAGTTGGATTCATGATGCACACAACTTGGGTGAAAGGTAAGATGTTCATAGTCTATTTTCTAATTTATTTTACATATTAACATAGTAGCGTGCTTAAATTAACATGTGTTACAGTTCTCATGATGCAGAGAACCATTCTGACGAGGAAAGTTAATCCAATGCATGATTATCATGGTAATTTTTTTAATTAATGTTTATTATTCCATGCAGACAAGCACCTGTTAATTTTTATTAACATTTCTTTTTCATGTTAAATTGTAGATGGACATTTCAAGGTTGCTGATGGACTTTGAAGACATTTAGTTTGAACATGCCACATTCAAGTTAATTTTATTTCTAAATGATGCTTTTATTAATTCAAATGATGGTGGTGGTGGTTGTATTAGTGTGAACATGCCACATTCAAGTTAATTTTATTTCCAAATGACGCTTTTGTTAATTCAAATGATGGTGGTGGTGGTGGTATTAGTGTGAACATGCCACATTCAAGTTAATTTTATTTCTAATGATGCTTTTGTTAATTCAAATGATGGTGGTGGTGGTGGTTGTATTAGTGTGAACATGCCACATTCAATTGTTGGCTGTCTTGTTAACGACAGAAGGCCGTCTTGTGTGATAGTGAGACAGGCTCTTGAAGTAATAGTTTCAATTGTTGGCAATTTTTTGTTTGGTTTTTGTTTCTTCCTCAATTTTTGGTTGTTTTGTTATTTTTCCCTTCGTTCTTGCCTGTTGCTGCTCCCTTTCTTTGCCTGAAGAAGTTACAGTCTGGTATGGTTCCATCTTTCTGAGAGTGAAATGGGTGAAAATAGCTTTGAACACTACCTTTTTTTGGTAGACGTGGGTTCATTTAACAGGCTGAATGTATATCTTTTCCAACGGGCCATGTCGTTTCACTTTTAGAGCAAACGTTACAAGTTTTTGATTTATATCTTTTTCCTTTCATCAGCATTTGCAACATCTACTTTCGTATAATTCTTGAGCAGAAATATCTATGTAGCACGACAAAGTTAAAAACCGAATGGGCCCCGCCCGATCCACTCCGCCCCGGCCCGTTACTAATCGGGCCGGCTAGCGGGCCGACCGTATCCAACCCGATTCCCTGGCCTACTTTTATGCTGCGCCCCACTTTTGGAGTTGATTCTTGAAGTTTCTTTTTTTTTTCCTTTAAATATTAACTTGTAGTAAAGCACCAGAGCCATAAAACCCCTAAGGCTACAACTTCCAAGGTCCTCAACTTGGTGCCACATCCATCAACTTGGTGCCATAAAAAACATCCCATATGACCTAGAAACATAGTGCTTATATATCATGCTACAAGATTAGTTTTTTTTTTCCTTTTTTACTGTTGATCATGTTGCACCATTGTATAAAGCTTGAGTGGTTGATTTCAGTACTACTTAATTTATCTGCCAATATACATTTTTTCATGCATGTGTTAACGTTTTGCTAATGATAGAATGATGCTGCGAGTTAATATCGTCATGCATGGGGGTTCACCTTAAGATCTGTTCGATGAATATGTGTGTATGGCCAACCCTGTTGATTCTCTCTTCGTCTAGAAAAAAGAAAGGATTTTGAATATCATTGTAGTTTTGTTATCCAGCATTTCTAGCTTATTTTGAACCTGAACCTCAGGTGACAATGCATAGGCTCATCTAGCTCAGAGCTTTTATGTGGTCATTGTCACCCCAATGATGAGCCATTGAAATTAATAGCTGAGTTACATGTTGGTTAGTTAATAAGCCACTTAACCCTTGGTTACATGCCATCATTTAACAATCATAAAAAACAGAATAAATTATAATAGGGTTGCTATAACACTCGACGTGAAGCCGACCTGGTTATATGAGCTGGCTGGTGCTCAATTTTTTTTTGTGCCGGCATGCTTAATGACCAAATGGCCCTGCATAGCATAAAAAGAGAACCTTTTGTCAGGACAAAAAAGGAAACTAAAAAAGTTAAAAGATTAAAATGGAAATTTCTTTTTAAATAATTTCCAAAATACCCAGCTCCTACCCAGCTTTTTTTTGGCATATATATCTTGTGTGCACCCAGTGGCGCCTGCAACTCACTCTCGACGTGAAGGGAAAAGATGGAACGTAAGAGACAGTGACGGCGAGTAATTAAGAGGGGGGGCACGCAGAGATAGAGAGAGGCGGATGAAATGAAAGAAAGAAAGATATAATTATGAAGGAGGAGGAAAGGAAGAGGGAGGCTAATGGCCACACCCAGGTAGGTTTCCTATCTCTTAGGCCTGAGATTTCTTTCCAATTCAAGTTTTGGGTTAATTAAAAAAAAAAAAAAAGAGAAGGGAGAGCTCAATGTGGGGTTTAGTTGTACATATGATTATGAGTTTTGCAATTTGAATTACGATGTTACGTGCTAACTTGGCTAGAGTTAATAAAGAAAGAATGTGAACCTCACTCTAGACACCATTATAGCTCATATTAAGTTTGGGTATGGAGCGTTAGGGTTTAGGTAATTCTAATGTAAACTAGGACTAATCCATGGTCAATTAAAGCTAATAAAATCATAAACATGAGGCTAGACCACTTGAAATCCTAAGATTTTTTAAATTAAACTAATAAAATCATAAAAATTTTGCAAGTTGGAAGAATTGGGAAGGATCTATGGCCCATAGTCTATACCCTTGAAAACCTCATGCTAGTGAATATTTATCTGATCCTCAAACAGGTTTTATACAAGACCTCATGCTAGTGAATATCTATACGCAGTATTGATATATACTGTGTATATTGCTGTTATGCTACCATTAGCATGCGTAGCCTACACCATACCAAGATGTTAGCTACAATGTATCGATCTCTTATTTTAGCTAGATCCTGTAACCCAAGTTGCAAGATGTAGGATCTAGAAGGCTCTAGAGTAGTTAATGTATAAGGCATTGTCGTCCTAGTGCCTAATGAAATATAGAGCAATGCCTGTTTATGATGGTTTAGTGACATCTCGCACTTTGTTCATGTCTGTTCTCATATTTTCAATCTGCAAATAAGCATGTATTAGTTCCATGGTCAGTATTGTTTGTTGCTCGTTAAATGATAATACTCCCCATGTTTGACATTTGTTTGTTAGATGATTTCATATTACTATCAAGCATTTAATAGTGAATCTGGTCATGCTTCGACAATTAAGAATAACATTATATTTTGGATTGAGAAATATATAATTAGAAGAATTGATGCATATATGGACTGTGTTCATGATGGCTCAATTACCATGCCGTGCCTTTGTTACTTGTGAACCTAACAGACTTAATGCTTGTTGTATTGATGAACACCTATGTTTTTAAAAGACTATCACCTATGCATTTATGATGGAAATGAGCGACTACTTGTAATTATACAAAATAATGGTCCAATCTCGTGTATGTGTGATGACCTGTAATTGTTTGTGAGATGACCTTACTGGACTTTGATAGGGCAAGACCCGATGGCCTCAGATGCGAGTGATGTCTTTGAGATTAAGCCAGATGAGGTCGAGGATAATGTGGTGTTTGGCACTGTAGATGCCTTATTATCTTTGCCCTTAACTCTAAACTTGTGGAGAAATCGACCACCAATGTGGAAATAAACCATTGTGGCATATGATTAGTGGAGCAGATCAGCAGAAATAATGTTAAAACTATTTTAAAACCACGGATAATTGAAGAAATTTAATAGCTTGACCTTAAAGTACTTGATTATGAAAGTACTTCAGGACTTTAAGAAATTCCATGATGATGACCAATAATATATGGAATTTTAATTAGTTATTAGGATGAATACTCTTTATGGCAAATAAGGACTAACATAAAGGATGCATTGACACTTGTTTTGCAAGTTAATTTGCATGAAATGAAAGTTGGTTTCAACACTCTCATTCAATTATCTTTTGTGCGTGCCTGTTAGTGCATGTGTGTTTTTGTGTGTGTTTCTATCTCTCTCTCTCTCTCTCTATATATATATATATATATATATGTTTATATATGAGATTGACTCAACAATTATGCATGCAAAAAAGAAAGACCGGAGATGAGCTATTTTAGAAACTTTGTTATAAAGGTATGTACATTTTAGTACTTTAATACTTTTACAATTCCATCTTTATTGTTTTAAAAGTTTTTTTTTTTTTTTTAACTTTAAGAAGAACATTTTGATCATTGCACGCATGGGGGTGTCCACGTAACCAGCTTCATATGGCTAAACCGTGTATTTCTTGTGTGCTTCGTTCTCACTTCCTCTCTATCTCATGAGGTAGTTTCCATATTATACCATTATAGCTACTACCCTACACTTGGGAGGCTTTGGTGGTGTGTGGGAAAACAACCTCAAAGATTCCTCCAAAATTCGTACTTTGGTGTGCAAGGAAGAGAAAAAAGAGAGAAGGTGGTTGCAGAGAAGGGGGAGGGGGGAGAGAGAGAGCTTCCCTGCTCTATCCAAGGAAGCCTTTCTTTTTTCTTCTTCTTTAATAGCCCTCTTCTCCTTCCTCCTTCCTGAAGGCTATTGAGTGCAGAGGATTTGGTTCCTATTTAGGGAGGTCCGTTCTTTCCACATTATGTTTATAGCTCCAGTCTTGGACAAACACTAGTTTTAGACAGGGTTACAGCACCCAAGTGGCTGTTGTTAGTCCACATGTTTCAAACTTGCAGCAACCTTTGGAGAAAATATTCTTTTTTTCATGATTTGTGCTATGACATGTTAGCCCGTGAGAATTATTATTTTATTTGCTTATACATCGTGCTATAAGATTAGTTTTCTTTTACTATTGGTCATGTTATACCATTGCTAGGATTGTGTTATCGTTTTCCTCATGATAGAATGATGCTACAAGCTGTATAATGTCGTCTTGGATGGGCGTTTGCCTTAATATCTGCATCGAGGATGGGCATTTGTTCCATAGTTTGATATGCTTGCTCAACTTGTTGTGATGAGAACATCAAAAGAATAATGTCAGCTTGGCTGTTGATTGATCCAAAGGCATGCATGGAGTAGATTTAACAAAGATGTGCTAGGGAAATAGACGAATATTCATTTTTGGTTATATCGTATGGGACAAAAAAACATTTTTCAACCAAACAATTATATACTCTTGTTTTCTCTTCTTCCAGATAAGCGTCTGACACTGTTTTTTACAAAGCACATTAACATATATAATATTCTGCGAAAATGTTGACATTAATATTATCTGCACCATGGGATTGTTTAGGTTCGTTATGTGATTCCATTGGGAGCGGTGCACTTGATGATGAGAGCGACCCATTCCAAGTGTCACAAGTTGGGCAAATAATTACTTCACTTGACTTTTGTGTATTATGTATGAAAATCAAAGTATCCTTCCTATTTAATAGCAAGCATGGATTTATATGTAAATAACATCGTTGCTCGCAGAAGTTATCTAGCTATATATTATAGGACTATCAGCTCCATATATATCAAGGCCATTATAATCATACATCAGAATTCAATATGTAATTGGGTATTTAATATATTAGCACTACAGAGAAACTATTTAGCCATTCACATTCTTGGTTTGGCATCAAGACTAGAAAAAGTATTTGATTTATAAAACTTGATCACCTAAGTAGAAAAATTAACTATAATTTTCATTTTAACCTAGATTTAAATAAAACAAGCTAATGTATTGTTTCCTGCACAATTTTATTGTAAATCACACTCCCGATTCATGACAACATGATGCTCATAATAGTAGTTCATCATGCAATCTTCTTAGTACTTAATATGCAAATAGAAGGAGAACTTGATTCACAACAAAAGTATCGACTTCACATGGAAATGATAACTTATTGAATGTATATATAACAAGTTATACGTCTCAAACTTTAGTACGTTTTTTAAATTTGTGGGAATGTAGTGTTTGCAAGTTTGCTATATGTGGTCTGCAGAAGTATAGAAAACTAAAATTGAATTTTCACTAATTCATGCATTTAAAAGATAAAAAAATAGTTACAAGGATAATACTTTTGCATATACACACACACACACACACACATATATATATATATATATACATATATATATATATATATACATATATATACATATATATATATACATGTGTTGCCTTGAGGTGGAAGACTTAATATGTATGCTTTAAATACTTTTGAAATGATTCGTTTATTCATATCTAGATAGAATAACTAATATTGTTTGGAAAATTGTACATTTACTTACTATAATTAACAGTACTTTTTCATTCAGGTGGCCGTTTCATGACCATGTACTGAGGATTTTATATTTCTGACCCCTTTTAATGGAAAATTTTTCAGGTGGGATGACCCATAGCAGCAGGATTGTTGGCCGTTGGACTGAACCATATAAACCTTGTGTGCTTCGTCCTCTCCCTCTCTCTCCATCTCTCGTGCATTCCTTTCAACATGATATCTTTTTTACTTTATTATTTATGGACATATCAAAAGCATAAAATAGTTTTAATGGTATTGAATAGGCTACAATCCATACTAGAAAAACAGCTTAGTTTTGGTTACTTCCAACTTGCGGTGGATGTAGACCAGCTATGGTGACTCGACAGGGATGACATACTCTCAGTCCAGAGAGCACCCAACTTCACAATCCTTACCGCATTCTCTCAGCAATCAACTAGAAGAGTTGCTTCCCTCTCCTACCATGGATACTTTTCCATTTTTTCTCGAGTGCCATACCCCACCGCTATCTTCTTTTGTTACCTGTTACTCATCAAATTTTAAGTTTTCAATCAAATTGAAAATGGCAAACGAGTGATACCGTACTTGGCTAATAAGCTTGGGTCCTGCCCATCATGGCCAGACTCAGACATGAAGTCCATCATTCTTCCACTCACACGTGATAAGCAAGGAGGCATGAATATTTCTAGGGTGGTTTAGGTATACATTATTATTCAACATACTGGCTATAGGATCTTGCGACCCATGAGTAAAGTAAAACTGACCAACAATGTGTGGTTAGAGTCACACGGTGGCGTCACCTACAAAAAAAAATTATCATGCGGTCGTATGCTTCATGGATAGCTTGTTGTGCCCTAGATAAAAAATTAATCTACATGAGCCTCAACACATTCACTCCCTCATCACTTGATGATGTTAAATGTGTTAGACTAAGTTCTCACACTATGCTTTATATTTTCTATTGAATCAAGTCTCTCTTTCGGTGATTCAACTTTGCTGGCAGCAATGATCTTCATCCTTTACATATATTCAACAAATGTTGAACTAGCTGTCTTTTCTTTGAAAAAATACGTCACATTCAGTTGAATCCCTCATATCTTTAGGCAGCATACTAAAGTATCAATAATAATTTGTTATCCATGAACATAGTTAAGAGTCCATAAGAGCAATCAAAGTAAACATATCATTTGACATCAAATCATCCTATATTTGTTGGAACTTACACAATGAGGAAGCATGGATTATTCTTCATCTTTCATTTAGGTTGACTTGTTTATTAATGCAACATACATGTTGCACACATTACGATAGATCAATTTACGTTCAATGAGTGTATGCATTTACTGAAACAAATTTTCATTGCCATATAAAACATTAAGTGTCCAACTCTTCCTAGGGAATTGACTCGAGTTCTCAAAAGATCTCCCTCTTAGTCCCATAAAGATGAATTGGGCCCTCGAATCTGGTTACCAAGTCTACATTATTTTGGAGATCACGCCAGTCTTTAAGTTCCATAGAATAAGGCCTCTTTGTGATCAATGAAGGTGATAAAAAAACTTTTACATAATGTCATCATTTCATACCTGACTTTTAATATCCACAAAAGCCTATATCTCATTTTAAAAGATTTCTAGGTTTTGTCCATTTCATCTTAACTCACTTGACACTTGGTGCCTAAGGCGCTCATTTGCTCACTGCCTACTTACATATATATGAGTGACATACATGAATTTAGTCATGAGAATTTTTTTTTTCATCCAAAGAAAAATTTATATTCTATTGAGTCCCATCAACATTAAATGTTTCTTAAATACATCAACAATAATTGGCTTACAAATAGGATCTGGTACCATTTCATAAGTAGAAATGTGGTTCAATGAAACTTTTTTCCTTCTATACTACATCCCGCAAGTATTTACCTCTAATATCTATATGTTTAGTTTTAAAATGAAATTTGAGATTCTTGGCAAAAGCAATTGCAGCCAGATTATCACAGTAAACATCAATCGGAGCACATACTTTCACGACAATGTCAAGATGTTTGAAAAATCTCATCAACCAAACACCCTCTTGTAATGTCATGGACCTAGTTACAGTTCAGCTTTCATGGTAGATAAGGCTACACATGTTTGTTTTTGCTACACCAAGACATCACACTATGATTGAGCAAAAATTCATATTTAGACATAGGCTTACATTCATTAGGGTTAACAACCCAATCTACATTTGTGTAACCCCTAAGCCACAACTCACCGCCATGATAGCATAGTGCCAAATTTTCAATGTCTTTTAAGTGCCACGTGATCCTTTTAACAACTTTTCAATAAACCTATACAAGATTTGATTGATATTTACTCATGAGAGTATCAACTGGTTTACATATTCGCATATTGAATCACTTCAAGAACTTGTTAACATAAGACTATTGTGAGAGACTAAGAAGTTTTTTTGAACAATCTCTTTTAATTTCTATGCCCAATATAAATGCTACTTTGCCCATGTCCTTCATTTCAAAATGATCAAACAACCAATTCTTCATAGACTCGATCAACTAAATACCATTATTAGCCAACAAAATGTCATCGACATATAGGGAGATAATGACAAAAATTCTCCTTTTGTCATTTTGTATATACACAGAAGTCTTCATCAATCATGCCAAAGCCATTAGACACTACGGTTTCATGAATTTTACATACCAATGTTCGGGGAACTGTTTAAGTTCATAAATAGATCTTTTGAGCTTACAAACTTTACGCTCAAAACATTTGGGAACAAACACTGCAGGTTGTTTCATGTAGATTTGATCATCTCGTTCTTCATTTAAGAATGATTTTTACATGCATTTGATGTAGTTTTAAGTTCATACATGAAACAATAGCTAGTGTAAGGCAAACACAAGTCATCTTGACAACTGAAGAGAACGTCTCATCATAGTCAATGTCTTCTTTCTATGTGTATCCTTTTGCGACAAGAGGAGGTTTGAATCATTCAATGGATCCACTTGCATTTGTTTTGACATTGAGAACCCATTTGTTCCCAATGGTCTTCTTATAGGAGGAAGATGAATAAGTTTATAAACATTGTTATTCTCATGGATCTCATCTCCTCTTTCGTTGATTTCTTCCATTCTTCTTTTTCTATGCAAGAGAGAGCCTTACACACCTATTTCAAAACATCAATGTCATTAGGTATGCTTTTGCTCGCATACTAATGAAGCACCACATCTAAACTTTGACCATCATATGGTCCAGTCTCAATATTATGATCTGATTGAGACCATACATCTTGTATCATTGTATCACTATTTCTTGATCATTTGTCTTTGTATATTATGGTTCTTCTAACTTGTATAGTTGGATATCTCTATTTATATCTCCTTTCAGAAGATAATAATTTTCATTGAATATAGCATCCTTGGAATCTATCTTGGTCATGCTCCTATCTGCATTTTCTAATAAGAAGATGTAATGTTTAAAGTGTTTACAATATCGAATGAAGATACATTTCTTTTTCTTTGGTATTAGTTTACTATAGTAGAGAGAATGATTGTTAACATATGTTGTAGACTCTTAAGGTATCAACTGATTAAGGTCAGGCCGCCTATCTGTCCATAGTTCATACAAAGTTGACGTGGTGTGTGAGGGGTGGTCAATTGTCTATGTATGTTTTTTTTTTAATTACACATTTCTTTCAATTGTTCAAACAAATATTCTTTACCTTGATCTATTTGAAGGACTTTAATTTTTTGATCAAGCTGGTTCTCTACCAAGTTCATGATGCATTTGAAGGAATCAAATGCCTCAGACTTATGACAGATCAAATACACAATAGTATCGAGTGCAAACATCAATAAAAATGATGAAGTATGATGCATCACATCTTGATGCAATACTGTTATCACCCCAAATTTTTCAAAAAAAGACAAATATTATATTATTTGGATTTAAATTTTAGACGCAAAACAAAGTTAATTTCTAAACCCAAGTCTAGATCCAAATCAAGCATTTCAAACTCAAAATCCAAAACCAAGTTCAAAACGACAAAGTTTTGTGCTATGAGTGCCGCGCGCACGGGCACAAACCCTTGTCTTGTTTTATCTTTCGCTCTCATGTTGAGACATATTTTTGAAGCTTAACCCACTTACGAGAACTTGTCAGCAGCCAACTGAATCGAATCCGGATTCAAAACGAACCCAGAGTAGCTCAAAATGGAGACAGCCGCCCATTTTTAACAAAACCTTTTTTTACACATTTTAAATAAAAATATATATTTCTATGTGATGCTTATTACACAAACAACATTTATCTATTTATGCATTTTTTATTTGATTTGATTTGATTTTGTTTTATTTCATTTTCTTTCCTAAAAGGGAGAAGCACGCGCCAACGCGCACGAGCGCACCGCACGGCTGAGCAAACGTGCGCCATGCAGAGCACGCCATCACTCGTGAGCACTCGCATGAGCGAGCACCACGTGCGAGTGCTCTTCGCGAGACGCGCTCGGTAGTGCAATGCACGCGACAGTGCATTGTGTGTTGTGCTCACGCAGCACGCCTTCGTATGATGCATGCTCCTGCGCACAACGCACTGCGTGCTCATGCAGCGTGCCAAGCGCTCGCCTGGCACGCTGAGCCCTCCTTTTTTATGGAAAAAACGCCCCCTTGGGTGGTAGTTTTGGCACTTTTGTGTGGGTAATAGCCCGGCCCACACTCCAAATGGGTGTTTGCAGGGCTAATGGGCAATCCCATTTAGTCATAGCCTATTTTGAAAAAATTAAATTGTTAAAAAATACTTGAAATTCGCATAAAATATTGTTAAATTCAAAAAAAATCAAATTTTGAATTTTCGCTCCAAAATACTCTATAAATACCCCCACAATCCTCCATCTTGGGGGGGGGGGGAACCAACCATAGAGAAACCTCTTATGCTTCCGCACTTGAAAGCCTAAATTTTTTTCTTAGCTCTCTCTTTCCATTTCTCTCTTCTTCTCCAACCTTGGGAGCAAGCATCTCCAAATTCAAATTCTTCAAAGGAGCACAAAGAGATCTCTTGGGGTTCATCATCTTGGAGCTTCATCCTATGCGACTCCAAGATCATTCAAAAGAGATGACTCATTTCTAATAGCATTCATATTAGAGGTTTGTAACAATTCTCTATTTTCACTTCCTTATTTTCTCCAACTACCTCATCATGGCTGTGCAAGAAAGCTCAAATTATTTTTCTCCGGAGTCGAGCTACTCTTGAGTGCATCAGGAGTACGAGAAAGACGAAATAAATCCATTTCTTCATTTCTTTCCAAAAATATGCTTGCTACATGCTTGTTATGTGCTAGAAATGTCCATGCATGATGTTCTAATTTTTTTCTTTGTTAATAAGCAAATGAATCGAGAGAATGAGTGCTTGGGTTGGGATTTTATTCATTCTTATGTTGATTTTGGGGTTGGAGTTTGTCCAACCTATGAAAGCAATTCACGAATATGCACATGTTAATATGCATTTTCATGTCAATCTCACGTTTAGTTTCTTTCTTAATCACCCTATTAGAACCCCAAAGAGTGCTTCATCATTTTCATTTTGTGACTACTTAATTTTCTTCCATACCCAATGGTGGGAGAAATCAATTTTCTTGTAATAGTTGTCGTTCTTATATTCACACATAAAAATATTTGGAATCATATTTTTCAAAAGATTTTCAAAACCAAATACTCACTCTCTAATGCGGCCTTGGAGACAGCTCTGACTCTTGGATGAGCCCAAGTTCCCCTCCGCCTAGATCAAAAAGTGAAGTCAGATATCGTTAAGTCATTTCTTTGATTTTAATACTTAGGAAGATATATGCTATGTGTGTATATACATGTTATATACGTCTACATGCACATGAGTATCTTTCTTTGTCCTTCTCTCTTTATGATTTAACATATTCTTTTACAAACTCTTGTATACGCATATATGAATTTATATACATGTATTCCACTTTAAAATCTCTCTCTCTCTCTCTCTTCTCTCTCTCTCTAAAATCAGCTTCTCCACTTTATTCCATTTAAACATCCTATTCACAAGCTTTCATATACATATCTATACATTTATATATACATATATATGTATATATATAAATATGCTATGAATATGTATCTCTCTTTCTTTTAAATCTTTGATTTTGTGACTTTCAAGATCTATTTCTCTCTCTATATATATATATATATATATATTTTTTTTTGAGATCAAGTCTTTTCCATCCTTTTGAATATTTTTCTTTTCAAGATCTTTTTATTGACTGACTTCACCAAGACCAAAACTCAAGTAATGACCCAATATTGGAATCATGATTGATGGTCTACAATCCCATTCCATTTTCACAAAGTTTTCTCTTTTCATTTAAAAAATATTTATTACAAAAATCTTAGATGTATATTATAATAGGAATGCTATTAGATGAATGTTATGGTAGGAATGTTTTACTCTCATTTAACATATAGGATCAATGCATTCATGCATTCACACTCACTTAATATCACTTTTGATAAGCAGTACTCCAAAGAACTTAAGCAAGATAAGATGGAGCTCTAAATTGGTAGTAACCAAATTTGGGCAAAATCTCAAACCTACTTAAAGTCTTAAGAGAGCACTAAAGTAACTTCAAAATGATTTCCTAAGCTTTTCAAATAGTATTTGTAAAGATTTTTCAATTCTATTTTTCTCCAAAAATATTTTACATTCTCAAGTAATTCTTCAAGCACTCTTTCAAAAGTTTGGAACATCAAACTTTCAATATTTTTCTCAAAATGTACACAACATTTAGAATGAAAAAGATGCATCAAGGCAAAACAAAATGCATCAAGGCAAAACAAAATGCATCAAGCCCTTGGATTGATTACCCTCGGTAAAGTTGTCAGGAACGGTCGATTCTCATACTGATGGGTGATTCCCTTTCCCCTCATTTGAAATAAAACCTTATTTTTCTGGAGCATTTCAAAAACCAAAAAAAAATTTGGGGATGCAAACAAATGGTGACCGTGATGGGACCCGTCATTTTTGGCTATGATTATTGTTCATGCATTTTTTTTCCATAAACTTGAACATCTCATATATTGCTGATGATAATGCATGTTCCCTTCTTTAGCCTTGACCTCATTGGCATTTCATTACATTGCTTGATGATTATGTTTCCTCTGTTACATGTAAGACTAATTGAAGTGGATCAATCATATTCACCAAGATCTAAGATCAAATACAACCCTCCTCAATTTAAGAACTGATTGAAGACAATGTTTGTTCTTCTTCTTATTTTATCCATCACCTTAGGCAACATTGTATTAGAGGCAACTGATTTTACAAGTTTGCTCATATTTCAAAAATTCTCAATACCTATTTGTCCCGGTCATCATGTTCTCAGACTTGGTCTTAGGCGGTAGCACAAGACTAAGCCTTACAACTAGGCCACACATTGGGTGGAAAAGCCCCTTTGTTAGTATCATGAGTGGTAACTTCTCGTATATCGATAAGTGTCCAAGAAGAAGTGAATAAAACTTAGCTCTAGTTGCCTAATGGAGGATTTTATGCTCGTACTAAGCCTTTTGGTTAAGGTATATTGACATATCTTATATTGGAATAATCATAATTGATTAAACCAAACTCAATTAGAGTCCTATGCTCCTTTTCCAAATATATGCATGATAAAAGTGACTTTCGAAAATGTTGGATGTTTATCATTATATGATGAATGCATGCATGTCTTCATACAATCTTTGGTCAATTTAATATTTTTACACTCCATCTTCCACATCTAAATCATTGTCTCCTTTGATCATCTCTATGTATGTTCAACTCGACTACTCCATGTGCTCAAGCTTTAACCCTACTATCTAAAGCATTGATTTTTTCAAATATTGTCACTCGCAAAATTCATTTTTTATAATTACTTCAAATATTGTCACTTGAAAGTCTAATTTTTTTTAGCCTTCTTTTTCCACTTCACTCTTCTTCTCCAATATTGGGAGCAAACTTCTCCAAATTCAAATTCTTCAAAGGAGCACAAAGAGATCTCTTGGGGGTTCATCATCTTGAAGCTTCATCTTAGACGACTCCAAGATCATTCAAAAGAGAGGACTCATTTCTAATAGCGTTCATAATAGAGGTATGTAATAATTCTCTATTTTCATTTCCTTATTTTCTTCTGCCACCTCCCCATGGCCGTGCAAGAAAGCTCAAATGATTACCTCTCCGGAGTCAAGAGCTACTCTTGAGTGCACCAGGAGTATGAGAAAGGTGAAATAAATTCCATTTCTTTCCAAAAATATGCTTGTTACATGCTTGTTGTGTGCTAGAAATGTTCATGCATGATGTTCTAATTTTTTTCTTAGTTAATGAGAAAATGAATGGAGAGAATGAGTGCTTGGGTTGGGATTTTATTCATTCTTATGTTGATTTTGAGGTTGGGGTTTGTCCAACCTATGAAAGCCATTCACGAATATGCACATGTTAATATGCATTTTCATGTCAATCTCACGTTTAGTTTCTTTCTTAATCACCCGATTAAAACCCCAATGAGTGCTTCGTCATTTTCCATTTTGTGAGTACTTAATTTTCTTTCATACCTAATGGTGGGAGAAATCTATTTTCTTGTAATAGTTGTGGTTCTTATATTCACACATAAAAATATTTGGAATGATATTTTTCAAAAGATTTTGAAACCAAATACTCTCTCTCTAATGCGGCCTTGGAGACAGAGCTTAGACTCTTGCATGAGCCCAAGTTCTCCTCTGGCCTACATCAAAAAATGAAGTCGGATATCTTCAAGTCATTTCTTGACTTTAATATTGATGAAGATATATACTATGCGTATATATATGTTCTATATATATACGTGCACATGAGTATCTTTCTTCATCTTTTTCTCTTTATGATTTAACATATTCTTTTACAAACTCTTGTATACGTATATATGAATATATATACATGTATTCCATTTTAAAATCTCTTTGTTTCTCTTTCTAAAATCATCTTCTCCTCTTTATTTGATTTAAGTGTCCTATTCACAAGCTTTCATATACATATCTATGCATCTATATATATACATAATATGTATATATATAAATATGCATTTGAATATGTATCTCTTTTGCTTTTAAATCTGTGATTTTGTGACTTTCAAGTTCTATTTCTCTCTCTCTCTTTCTCTATATTTTTTTGTGATCATGTCTTTTCCATTCTTTTGAACATTTTCTTTTTGAGATCTTTCTATTGACCGACTTCACCAAGACCAAAACTCAACTAATGACCCAATATTAGAATCATTCTTGATGGTCTACAATCTCATTCTATTTTCAAAAACTTTTCTTTTTTTATCTAAAAAATATTTATTACAAAAATCTTAGATGTATGTCATGGTAGGAATGCTATTAGATGAATGTTATGGTAGGAATGATTTATTCTTTTCTAACCATATAGGATCAATGCATTTATGCATTCACTCTCACTTAATATCACTTACGATAACAAGCAGTACTCCAAATAACTTAAGCAAGATAAGATAGAGCTCTAAATAGGTAGTAACCGAATTTGGGCAAAATCTCAAACCTACTTAAAGTCTTAAGAGAGCACTAAAGTAACTTCAAAATGATTTCCTAAGCTTTCCAAATAGTATTTGTAAAGATTTTTCAATTCTATTTTTCTCCAAAATATTTCACATTCTCAAGTAATTCTTCAAGCACTCTTTCAAAAGTTTGGAACATCAAACTTTCTATATTTTTCTCAAACACTATCCTGCATTTAAGGCAAAACGAAATGCATGAAGTATAAGCTTAGCCCTTGATTGATTACCCCTGGTAAAGGTGTTGGTAACGATTGATCCTTGTACCGACGGGCGAGTTCCTTTTCCTCTCATTTGAAATAAAACCTCATTTTCCTAGAGCACTTCAAAAACAAAAAAAAAATTGGGGATGCGAACAAATACTCATTGATCCACATATGTCAGAATGGATTAACTATAATAGAATGAAAATCCTAACTGCTTTCCCAAATGGTGTTTGAGATGCTTTTCCTACTAAACAATGTTTGCAGACAAGCACATCAATATTTGTGAAGGATTCTAGTAATCTCTCCTGAGCTAGTCTAATCATTCTACTTTGTCAAATATGCCCTAGCGAGCATGCAGTACATGCATCTGCATTAACATGTGTATTAAATCATTCATCATTTACATAACAGAATTTGAATAAGTGTTTAAAACTAATAAACAATTCATTAATACACTAAAACAAATGACTAACTCTGCAGACAATATCTTGATAAAATTGCTATTAAAAGTATGTTTATAATCAAATGTCATAAAAAAGTGTGCCCTGATTCCTATTCCTTTTGGAGCTAAAACGAAAATTGTTTGGAGGCAGGTTAGGATGTAAGAGGCAAAAAGCTTGAGCCCAGTGTAGAGTGCTCCTAAGTGTTAGAGAAAGTACTTATTCACATAGTTTATCCCCACACACTACAAAAAAAACCCTATAGCCACTAACCTGGCTTTAGATTTATCATGCTTCCATCAAACTTATATCTCTTTCTAAAACCCAGCACACGTATGTTTCCTTTGATCAAATAGGTTTGTCAATTCCCAAACATTATTCTTATCAATGGGTTCAACTTTTGCATCCATTGGTTTTAGCCAGTCTGTAGATTCATTCAAATTAACAACCTCATCAAAAGTTAAATACCTGTTAAGTCATCCATGTCTATTGACTGGTATAACTCTTCAGACAAATAAATATAATAGTCAATTAATTTATAAGAGTCATGACTGATAATATCCATGGGAGTGCTATTATTGTTATTTAAATCTTCCAAATTAATTATCTTTGCTTTTAATTAAGTCCATATCTAGATGACAAAATTTATATTTTTTAGATCCTTTTAAATATCTGATGAAGTTGTTTTATCATCAAAGTTATTTCCTGATGGGTCTAGATAGAAATCCATTTATGAAATAACTTAAATATGATTTTTATCAGTCCATAATCCAAAATTCTGCTGAAATTACAGCTTTACATGGAACTATATTTAAAATATACATAGCTGTTAACATCAAAGCAAGTGTTATTTCCCACAAATATTCAATATTCATTCCATCTTTGTTGCACATTATATGTTGAGTAGCTCCATAGTTAATCCACCATCCAGTAATATCATGATCAAATTAAACACTTGATTGCCACGCGGATTACATCACACTTGCCATCATACTTGTCATTCATTCTGTCGTTGTTGCATCTTTGACAATATTTCTTGAAGTGGCTAAGCTTTCCATCTTTGAAATATTGGACATGAGAGGTGGTTTCCTGTGGCTTTCAGAATATTGGACTTTTTTTTTTTGCTTAACTTGTCAAGTTACTGATTGAACCATTTTTAAAGTGGTGGAATTTGTTTTGCCCATGATTAACAGCTGTGTTATCTATCTCTAGCAATGAAAATTTTATTTTTATTTTTTTTTCATGTGTTCTTGTTCGATAGCTAATTGAATGGTAAATTCTGTCAAATTTAATGCCTTGGAACAAATTCAGAGGACCGTAACTATAATTTTCTAAGATACTGGAAAACTATTTAATATAGTAGAAATTTTCATAAGTTTGAGAAGAAAATACCTTCTAGCTAAACCAAATTTGTCATTACTAACAATTTATTAATGTGATCAACAACATTATCGTTTTCTTTTATTTTCCATGAATTATATTGTTATAATAAGAATTGAAAGGTAAACTACTGATGTTGTATCATATTACTTACCAATGACTTCAAACATGCCTTTTCCGCTTAAGTGTTCTCACAAACCTTATGAAGACATTATCCATATATGCAACGTAATTGCTTTAGCCAAATGGTTATCCTTTTTAAATTTCCTGTAACAATCATTTTCTTTGTCAGAAGATGCATCACCAAGGTTAACCATGTCTTTTTTGTAAAACATATTCCAATCCCGTGAATATTAAAGCCTACATAGTTCTGCGATTTCCATACATGAAACTTTGTTCCTTTCAATAGCACCACCCCTAGTGGCATTTTTTAATCTTAAGCATGGCAAATTAACAAAATAAATATCAAATATCCCATATATTAAAAGAGTTTTGATCTAGCCAATTTTAATTCCAAAGTCACATTTTCACACGAGTATGTCTCAACAAAAGTATTCTATTGTAATAAGCGAAAGTATACATTGGACTTCATTTGAAATTGTGAAAACCGATCCAATTGCTTTTCAATATCAATACCATATTTTTCTTCACATTGCAAAGTTAGAGAGACAAAAGAATAAAATAATGGATTTTTTTGAAATTTTCCATTTCCAATTGTACCACCCTTCAAAAAAGGATCATCTAAGTCCTTCGGTTTCCCTTTAAATGAAACGTAAGAACCACCTTTTCTTTTTTAAAATAAAATAAGATGCTACCTTTGGTTAACAGAAATACCAAGAAGGCTCTCAAAGTGAATTACTTGGGAGATGAAAAGTCATGTCTCTTGAGGGATGAAACGTCAGGTCTCTTGGGAATGAAAAGTCATGTCTCTTGGGAGATGAAAAGTCATGTCTCTTGAGGGTTGAAAAGTCATGTTTATTGAGAAACAAAAAGTCATGTCTCTTAGGAAATGAAAATTCATGTCTCTTGAGAGATGAAAAGTCATGTCTGTTAAAAGATGAAAAGTCATGTCTCTTGGGAATTACAAACCCTTATGTATCTCTTCTATGTAAAGGAACCTCTCTACCAAAGGCATGAAAGCAAGAAATGATAGAGCAGTGGACATAGGCCTATTGGCTGAACCACTTTAAAAATTCACATCCCTTTAATTATTTCTTCATTTTTGATTTCTACATGGTATGACAGCGCTGGTCCTTGTTAGTGCTGCTGCTAGATCCTAAGGATTAGATCTTGTGTTGGGGCCTTTCATTTTCATGGCAAATCAAGAAGTATCATCAAATACGGGAGTCAACTCTAATACATGTATGAATTTTCTTGCTTCTCCTCTTCAGTATCCAAGTAATTTACAACATTTCCTCACCATCAAGTTAAATGCTCAAAATTATTGTATTTAGGAATCTCAATTCACCTTAATCTTTACCTCATTTGATCTTATGGCATATTTTGATTGAAGCAAACCTGCTCCGCCAAGTTTAGATGTGGAACAACTGAAATTAGTCCAGAATATATTGAATGGCTGAGAAAGGATCTGTTACTTTTGAGTTGGATTAAGTCCTCTCTATCTGAAGTAATACATACCCAAATTATTGGTTTAAAAACCTCTCTAGTGGTTTGGAGTGCTCTTAAGCAATCCTATACTACTCAATCCAAGGCTCGAATAATGCAGTTAAAATCACAGTTTCAAGATTTAAAAAAGTGGTCTAGTTCTATGGATGTTTGTATAAACAAAGCAAAAGCTATTGCTCGTTGACTAGCCATTGCATCCAAACCTGTTGATAAAGATGATCTTGTTCTTCAAATTCTTAGAGGATTACCAAGTGAATATCTTGCTTTTAAAGTTTGTATCGAAACTCGAAAGGACCCTGTCTCTTTGAATGAAGTTCATGGGTTTCTTCTCATACAAGAAGCCAACTTAAAAGAAGATGATTCTCAAATTTTTGAATCTATTATGCCTGCTGCGAATATTGTCTCAAAACAAGTTTACAATAAGCAAACAAACTATAGAGGTCGTGGTAGAAACAACTACCAATCTAGAGGAGAGTCCGAAAAAGTGAGCAATAGGAAGGTGATTGTCTTGTGTGCCAAATAGGTGGAAAAGTTGGTCATATTGCAAAGTTTTGTTGGTCATATACCAACTTGCTTAAAGAAAAAGAGACAACGTCTCCTCAAGCATATCATGCAGTTTCTTCTAGTACTCTGAATCAAGACATTGGAGATGACAATTGGTATCCTAACTCCGGTGTGACTCATCACATCACCAATAATATCAACACTTGTTTGAAAGGATACCAAATGTTTTACAAAATTTATGAATTCCATTTCATTAACCATTCCGTGACAAAGCTCTTGTGGTAAATAGAGGAAGTAGGTCTTGTGACCTGGCAAATGACATTGTTAACAAACTGTTTGAGCATCCCAACTGGCAGGTGTAGGCGAAGTTTAAAGCAAAAATGGCTTGACATACATAGCAAGTTGGATTCAACCCATAAAAAGAAAAGCACAACAACAGAAAAGGAATGTTAATTCGCCAGAGTAGTGGCGAAGTTTAGACTACATCATGGTGGTGGCAATTTTGCGTTAGCCTTTGTTAAGGAGTCTTGACAGTAATTTTTTTATTTTTCCAGCCACACCACAGAAAAGCATATCTTTATCAATGCTAAAAAAAAGTCAATAAAAGCATAGAAAACTGAAAATTTCACCGAGGTTTGCTTCTTATAATAATTGCATAATATAAAGTTATGCCGTGTACGTAAAGGAAAGAAACAATGGGGCGAAGGCTCAGATCTTTGAAGCTACACTTTGTGCTACCCTCGTATATTCATGAAGTGGGAATTTCTACTGGCATATATGTTCTTCTTCCCTCATGATGAAATACAGGATTGTACGTGTCAACCCTTTTCTGGACTTTGTAGACAAAGGAGGAGGGAAGTCGTGGCTCCTCGGGTGCCTGCACCTATAAGGCCTCCTTCCTAAGGTATTCTTTTAGCAGTTCCGGCATCTTATGGCACTATTAAAGACAATAGAGGCGCCATCAAAGGACTCAAGAAGGAAACTCCAGCCAGCCATGACAATGGAAACAGAAATGATTGTAATGGTTACAAAATCAAGGAGGAAATCAGAGGACTCGCAAAGGAAACTCCAGCCAGCCATAACGATGGAAACAGTAACAATTGTAATCGTTACAATACCAAGAAGGAAACATCATCTGGCCAACCGTATGAAGACAGTAATATAAAGACAACGGCTGGCTAGGCAGTCACTAACAAAATTACAAGAGACGAAGATGCAGTTGTCAAACAGAGAGGTGCAACAACTAAACAGGGAAATAACAACTATAAATTAGATATTGTTTCCTCTATAAAGATCAATATAAATCCTGTAAACCAGGAAATGATGATGCCTGTAATTCTATTATAAATAGAAGAAAGATCCAGACCTATCATCACTGAGAACAATAGCTGCCTTTGTGGACGTAGGTGTGAGTTTACACCAAACCACGTTCAAATTAGGCATTCCTTCCTTGAATTTCTGCTTTTCTTCATGGTATTAGAGCAGAACAACCATATGGCACAAAGCAATTCTTCTTCAAGCATAGTGTCTGCCCCAAGCAAATATCCTTACCCATACAATCTGAACATTGCCAACTTCATGTCAATCAAGCTCAACCAAAACAATTTTCTGCTATGGCAAACGCAGATGCGGGGCTCATCAAAGCCCGGATATGACTGGTTTTCTAGATGGAGAATATCAGCCGCCTGCAAAGTTCCTCACCATCTCTGATGGAAGTACAGTCACGGAACTGAATCCAGACTATCTGCCTAGTGGAAGTCATATCGACTTCTTAGAGGATGGATCACTGGGACTCTTGCTGAGGTAATATTGGGCATTATCATTGGACAACAAACTGCCATGGAGGTATGGACCACCCTAACTCAGCATTTTGCTAACAAGTCCAAGGAACGAGAAGTGTTTCTTATGCAAAAACTTCAAATGCATAAGAAATGAAACTCGTCTGTTGATGAATAAATCCGCAGCTTTAAGAAAAATTCTGATCAGCTCACTGCCATTGGAAAGCTTATTTCAGACAAAACCAAGGTTTTTTGGCTTCTCACAGGTCTCGGAAAAGATTATGAATCTTTCTGAACAACCTTACTCAAAACCATGTGGAAAACACCAGCACCCTCCTATCTCGAGTTAGTCTTCTTCTTCAAAATCATGAAACCATGAGACATTAGAAGAAGACTCTCCAAGCACCCACGTTGCATTTATCAGTCACCATCAACCAAATCAGAGAAACAGGGGAAGCAAAAATCAAAACAACTTCAATTCTAAAGGACGTGGTTTTATGCAAACTAGTCAAGGTGGCTCATGGAATTCAGACAACAAAGACAACAACCATAACCAATCAGCCCAGGAAAAAGGTGTAATATGCCAAATATGCAGCAAGAGGAACCATAGCGCTATCAACTGCTGGCTTAGGTTCAGTCAGGCGTTTCAATCACAGAAGGTTCCACAAGCTCTAGTGACCATGAAAGTTTCTGATAGTCAAATCAACAATGGTTTCCCGACACCGTTGCATCGGCTCATGTGACGTCCAATGCACGTAATCTCAGTTCCCTATCAAATATTATGGGACAGATAAAATAATGGTTGGAAATGGAGAAAAAATTGAAATTACTCATATAGGCAGACACTATAGCTAATGGGCGACAAAAAGTTGTTCTTGATAATGTTCTAGTCATTCCAAAGATCAAGAAAAACCTTATCTCTATCAGTCAATTAACGTCAGATTTTCCTTATATTTTTGAATTTTCAACTAACGAATTTGCTGTGAAGGAAAAGATGTCCTAAGACGCCACCTCAAATGGAATGGCAGAAAGGTGCCACAGAACCATTGTCGAACTTGGGTTGGCAATGATGTTTAATGCAAATATACCAGCTCGGTACTGGGTTGAAACTTTTTCCACTGCAGTTTGACTTATTAATAGACTGTCCACTCCAACGTTGAAGATAAATCTCCTTTTGAACTGGTTTTTGGAAAAAAGCCCATCTTAGTCTCGTTTGCGAACATTTGAACTAGATGCTTTCCATATCTAAGAGATTACTCTCTCAGCAAACTTGAACCAAGATCTTTACCATGCTATTTTTGGGATACAGTAATACACACAAGGATACAAATGTTTATATCCACCTATAGGAAAAATATATATATCCCAACACGTTGTCTTTGATGAAAGTCTCTTTCCCTATAAACAGCCTGGAGCACGTTTTTCTTCTACATCATTTTGCAAAAACGGAGCAACATACAGTGATTGGATGGCGTTAGATCATTGTCAGATCTTTCCCAAGATGATAAAAAAGATGATTCATGCCAAGTGATCAATCATCATCATCTCTTGCACAATGGATCATTAGACAATCATTCAGTTCAAGAGGCACATGGAGGAGACAACAACATTTCAGCACATGAAACACTTGGTAGCGACAAAGATCTACATGGTCAAGACGAAAGTGATCTGCCCTCACCAGCCAATAGTGATCTGTGCTCACCAGCCAATGAGGCACAAAGTCAACAGCCTAAAGGGAGAAAGTTGATCCAAGAAAGTTCCAATATTCAGTCCATGGTAACTCGGGCTAAGGCTGGTATCGTAAAACCAAATCCTAAGTATTTTTGGCATTAACGGTACCACTTGTACCAAAAACTGTTAAGCAGGCCCTTAAGGATCCCGGTTGGGTAGCTGCCATGAAGGAAGAGCTACGTGCTTTGGAACAATGCCACACTTGGACGCTGGTACCACGCCAACCAGGTATGAATATTGTCTCAACTCGTTGGGTTTTCAAAACCAAACTCAAGAGCAATGGAACAGTCAAGCACCTCAAAGCTAGAGTTGGTGCTCGTGGTTCGACCAAGTGCCTGGTGTTGATTTCTTAGAAACATTCTCACCTTTTATAAAACCAGCAACTATTAAAATTGTGCTAACTCTTGCTCCCTCTCATAATTGGGATATTTGACAAATGGATGTAAAAAATGCCTTCTTATATGGTGATTTGGACCAAACTATGTTTTGTTTTATTGACAACCAAAAACCAAGTTATGTATGGCAGCAACATAAAGCTCCAAGAGCATGGTATGATTGGTTTGGCACCTACCTTCTATCAAAAGGCTTTTTCTCCAGCATCTCTGATTCCTCGTTATTCATCTACAATGATGGACGTGGTATCATCCTTCCGCTACTATATGTCGATGATATAATCCTAACAGGCAGCCATCCTATGCTTCTTCAAGAATTCATTCGGGATATTAGCAAGGAGTTTTCTATAAAGGATTCGGGATATCTTCATCACTTCCTTGGACTTAAGTTTTCAGGTGGGCTCTTTCTAAACCAAAAGCAATATGCCTATAGCCTGCTAGAAAGAGCCACCATGACATCATGTAAACCAGCTGTTACACCCTTGATTCAAAATTACAAAAATCCGGTTGATGACACACCTTTTTCAGATCCAACACTTTTTCAAAGTCTGGTCGGTGGTCTACAATACCTCACTTTCACACAGCCATACATTTCGTTCTCTGTGAACTTCATTAGTCAATATATGCAAATGCCCATGGTCAGTCACTACTAGCTAGTTAAAAGACTACTTGATACATTAGTGGCTCCATTGATATCAGATATCATCTCCATCCTCAGGAGCAACTCCAACTTCATGCCTTCTCTGACTCCGACTGGGTGGGCTGTCAAACAACACATCGCTCAACTACAAGTTCTGTTATGTTTCTTGGCACTAATCCTATATCATGGACAGCAAAGAAGCAACGAACAGTGGCCATATCTACCACCGAGGCCGAGTATCGGTCAATGGCCTCTGCTGCTGCTGAATTAACTTGGATCACATACATCCTTAAAGACATCGGACTTTATCTCCCATAGCCACCAATTCGCTATTGTGACAACATGTCCGCACTTTAAGTGTCTATCAAACCAGTTTTTCATTATCGAATGTAGCATGTTGAATTAGATTATCATTTTCCAAGGGAAAAGGTTGCGCTCGGTCTTCTTACAACTCAATTTGTTCCATCAACTCAATAGGTGGCCGACATTTTTACCAAAGCCCTTTCCAGGTCTACCTTCAAAATTATAAGAAGCAAACTAGCGCTTTCCATACTGCCACCTAGTTTGAGGGAGGCTAAAGACAGTAGAGGCACCATCAAAGGACTCGAGAAGGAAACTTCAGCCAGCCATAACGATTGAAACAGTAACGATCATAATCGTTACAATACCAAGAAGGAAACATCATCCGGCCAACCGTATGAAGACAGTAATACAAAGACAAAGGCTGGCCAGGCAGTCACTAACAGAATTACAAGAGACAAGATGGAGTTGTCAAACAGAGAGGCGCAACAACTAAACAGGGAAATAACAACTGTAAATTAGATATTGTTTCTCCTGTAAAGATTGATATAAATCCTGTAAATCAGGAAATGATGATGCATGTAATTCTATTATAAATAGAAGAAAGGTCCAGGCCTTACGTCACTAAGAACGATAGCTGACTTTGTGGACGTAGGTGTGAGTTTACACCGAACCACGTTAAAA
The DNA here is from genome assembly GCF_008831285.2 of Nymphaea colorata. Lineage (NCBI taxonomy): Eukaryota > Viridiplantae > Streptophyta > Magnoliopsida > Nymphaeales > Nymphaeaceae > Nymphaea > Nymphaea colorata. The sequence continues at coordinate 4,703,635 of NW_022204507.1, read as the reverse complement.
TTAGGCATTCCTTCCTTAAATCTCTGCTTTTCTTCAATTATCTAGAAGCATTGGCTGAGGCTGCGCATATTATATGTTTAATTTTCTCATAGCTATATTTGTATTTACGTATTAGTGCCCGCTAATTAATGGTCTAAAATTTGAAGTATTACTGACTCTAAGCCAGCCATTTTTTGCTTGCCACTGTCCGAAAGATTGAATAAGCCACTTGAGCGATGGATCACCTTCTTTGCACGACAATTTTATTTGGATCGTTGAGAGGAAGAGAATTCGTAATAAAAGGCATTCACATTGCAAATGCTGCGACGACAAAATTGGCTGGACTTCTGCCCTACAGTGAAAAGATTAAAAGAAAATCTTCTTCTCAGGTCGTATGAATGGGTGCGTCTCCTCAGTTTTCATTTTGCGTTGTGTCCTGGCAGCACAATTCTTTGGTGCCGCCAATTCGATCTACTGCTCGCCACTACCAATTAATGGCATTTTACAAAAGCATACATCTACCGAGAGAAGGTAAATTCATGGAGCACGTTTTCTCAACATCATCAAAAGAAGCAAGGTAAATTTCCCACGTTTGGCTTCTCCCACCAGCTCAATGATCTGCTTTTATTTTCTTTTGATTAATTAGACACCTGGAGTTTAAATTATAGGACATGAATTGATTTTCTGACTTGATCGCATCGGGGCCATCTTGCATTTTTTAAATAGTTCCTCACTGATTACCCAACTTTGCTTTCTTCGACGTGCATGAAAAGATGTAGAGATGCCTCCTGCTTCATTGCTATAAATAGATAGAGACGGAGAAAGAGTCAATTAGTTAGTTTTTTGAGCGTTAGAGATCCAATCTCTGAAACCATATGACTAAGAACATGTGTGGCAACCACCGATATTTTTATACCTTGGTGTTTTCATTTACTTTGGCGAAATGGTTTCCAGTTCTTCACCAAAGTATCGTTTTTGTCAGGAACAAGGTATACAGCATAAGGAAGCGATAGAAACCACTGAAAGTATCATGGCCAATTCTTAATTTATAAACATATTGATATCATATCCGATGCAAGGCTGCTGGGAGAGAGGGCTCCCTTCTCTTTTCAAATGAAAACCTGGCGGGGATATGGGACCTCCTCCCCTTTTATTAAAAGAAAATAGAACTATGAAACAGGAACAAACAAGCACCCCAAGCCTAGCCTGCAAATAAGCCTACAAAGAAGGTGCTGGGTTTGAAACAAACAAAAGAACTCAGTGATGAGACTCCCAAATCTTGACCATACTATTTCCTGAGCACTCGCTAAGAAGGCAAGACCTCAGTAGAAAGGTTACAACCTAATGAAAATTGCATTACTGCCTTCGATTTCCAGTAAGGAATACCCGTATCCGTGATTGCAGCAGGATTTTAAGTTCATTTCATTTCTCATCACCACACCATCGGACCACCAATTAAGCAGATTGGACCTGCATCCAAAAGCTTCCACTCAGAAATGTAGTGCAAAGGATCCTCTGCACACCATGACTGAGTTCTATAATAATATTTGGAAATCTACAGAAGCACAACATCCATCACTGTTTTTAGCCACCGCTACGAGCTACTACCAATCTTTGAACAAGGTACTTGCTGTCTGGATCATTGGTTAGGTCTAATTTCTATCTGCCACCAAGTATCTATTTCTCTTATGTACCTTAAAGCCTGTTACAGGTGAGGGCTCCCTTCTCTTTTATTCAGAACGAATGAGAAAGAATTACAAGCTGACAAACAAATTCAAAACAAATCCTCAACCTGCCTTAAATAGTGAGGCGTGTCACTACTATTTCACACAAGCCCAGACCTGTCATCCACTCGCATTACGGGTCTGACGTGAGGCTCCAGCTCCCTCCTCCAGTTTATTATTCAGTAGAGAGAAAGCCTCCTTGGAAGGATTTACATTTCATTTAAAACACAAACCCTTGCATGGATCAAGAGATAAATTCTTAAACAACATTGCTGGATCAAAAGATAAATCTCTTTCACAAACATGTATATTCATACAATCCAATGTGGACAGCACTTCAGGGAACACATGGCTTCTTGGGCTGTCAGTGCTGAAATTCTCTTGCAAATCCAACCTCATTTCAAGATGAGGTTGTTTGTCTAACTCCATATGCATGCGTGAAAAAAAAAATCCATCGAATTAAGTATGTACAAGTAAAGTTATGATAACTTCCTCTAATTCTGTACATTGTGAAGCAACTGATTTCATTTATTGTAGGATTTATATTCTACACATCTGTATATGTCACGATTTCGTATCGAATGTTGCCATATGGCTAAAATCTTAAAATTATTTGCTAAAAAACATTTACCACATCCACATTAATGTTTGCTTATTGGTGCAACGACAATTTATGGCAGCTTTAGTTCAACTATGTATGCTCATTTTAGTTATGAATTGTTAAGTTTTAACCATCTTTTGGCAACCAATAGTATTAACAAAGAGAGATGACAACAACAAAGTATGTCATTGGCCACAGCTCTAACTGTGGCAAATTGATCACAGTACTTCCACGCACAGTCAAAACTTTTGTAGTTAACTACATTGGCTTAGGGATATCCCTTGTGGCTGCTTGTTTTTTGCCATGGTTTAAACTGTAGCCATTACGATCATCAGCGATGCTTGGCTGGACCATTAGCCACGGTATTTACTGTGGTTGTTTGGTTGTTTGAGCATTATATACACACACACACACACATATATATAGAGAGACAGACAGACAGACAGACAGATAGACCACAGACAGATAGACAGAGAGAGTTATCATGAAAATGGAATCTTTTATTATGAACATTGTTACATAACAAAAAATACAATGACAATTTTTTCTTTTGCAATTAATCCTCATGAATACCATTGATTCTAAACCTCTGCACATGACGTGCCATGATGTGGCTGCAATTCTAAAACCTGATGAAAAGCTGTTGTTTAAGATCCTTTGAGGTCATCTGTTTCAAAACAAACATTTGGTGAGCCAAATATTCAGAAAAGGTCACTTCGAAGACTGAAACGCAAAGTCATGGATATATAACGTAGAACATTTCACCTGTTATGTGCTATTGGTTTATGAACTGGTTCGTCTAGTAGAAATGACCAACCTAAGCTTCGACTAGTAGAAATGACCAACCTAAGCTGACTCAGACAGACAAATGATCCATGATGCACAGTTTCAAAACATCGTTACTGTACAGGAAGTAGTGGAGAAATCAAACAAGGGGCTTGAAGCTCTTGATTCATAAAGTGGACAAGATGATAAAATAATTATGGTCACAAAAGTATCAGTACATAACTACTATCCAACATGAGGCCATAAGGAAAGCCATGGATGTAGACCTGTTGCAAACAAAATGTGCTTTCTTGAACAAGATGAAGACATGCTGTGTATCTGATCTGAAATGGCTATCACCAAGAGAGCGGGGAAAGAAAATTAAACAACTAGGTCAAAATATAGCTTAATTACTCGTTACAAATTTAAGAAGCAACTAGGACAGAAACTAGGAAAAGCAACAAATGACAAGGTGTCCCTTTTTGGTATGATATTAGACCTGCCTGGATTAAGTTGTGCATGGTGTGGGCAATCATTGGTATGATCATTCCAGCAGCTTGAAAATTCATTTTTGACCGGTCAAGGGCATTAGCATCATTAGGTCTAGGTTGTTGGGCTCCCTCACTAGGTTATTCTGATGTTTTACAGAGACACAGAGAGAGAGAGAGAGTGTGTGTGTGAGTTGCATGTGCTACTATTCAATCTCAACAGTAAGAGTAAAAAAGACTGATTTTCACAGTTCAATCAATGTATCATTTAGTTATATAAAGATTTAATTCTCCTTCAATTTCCTCTTTGCCAACTTCCGATTTCATTTCCAAGTTCTTCCCATCATTTCCATTTCTTGAAATCATATATTTTCTCACATCTACTTCCTAGTTAGGCACCTAAGAAAATACTTTCATCTTCATGTTGTAATTTCCAAAATGTAACAATAGAAGTACCAGTGGTAGAGACATATATTAGCCCATTAACCGCATATGCAATGAAAATTGTGACACCAAGTTGCTGCTGATGGGCTGAAAATGTAGCACCTTGTAGTCTTGCAGAAAACCAACAAAGAAGAGATAATAAACATTGTGTTCAACTATAGCAGGCTTTCTCATGCTCATCTAAAAGAGAGAGAGAATATCAAACACAGTACTTAATTAATGCTGACACCAAGTTGGAACTGCAAAATTTAAACCTGCAGTTCAGTCTGTAACAACACTACTTTCTGTAAGTTCATGTGGCATTCATTTCAGGAAAGGAAGTGAGATTATGTCTTTCAATTTATGTACTGGTGTTTTGGTTTTCTGGTTCATTCTCTTTTTCAACTTGCGAAATTTGACCTAATTTTACCTTGATTAAAATAAAGCATAGATGCCACATTTAACTGTACGAATAGAATCTACAGCATAAATGAATCAGAAAAAGCAGTCCTTACCATCTTTGTATTGTATTGGTCCAGGTTATGATGCTCTAGCACTTAGACCATCAACCAAAAGCACTGAAAATCTTCAATTTTGGTCCCAATCTGATAAGATAAATATGAAAGAATCAAATAATGCATGTCACTGATAGAAAATGAGGCACATGAACATTTGATAGTTTACCTTACCGATCACTTTAGCATAAAAAAAATTGTCAAGTTAGTCAATCTAAACAACACAAACGTGAAACAATATCATCCTAAACATGGCACATGCAAATCATTGGAGAGATGAAGGTCGTTTACTTTTGCCCCACATTTTAAGACACCTTTCCAAAAGAAATAATTTATTTAAGCAACTTTAATAGGTTTCTAGTTGCAGATGAGCTTCTTTAATGGGTACACAACTCTTCATTGGTGTTTTAATAGGAAATGTCTCCAGTTTTTCATACATAAATATGTTACATTAGTATTACAAAACAAAAGCTTCACTGTCATACTAACCCTGAGCCTGTATCAATTGCTTTGTTTATCTCAATCGGTTCTGGAAATATTTTCCAGGACCTGGCATAGGCAAAGTAACATACATAATTACCTTCAGAAAAAATCAAAAAGAAATTAGAAACACAAGGCCAGGGACAAGCACAGTATCGTGGAGAGGGTCAGCAAGCACAGGATGGACTCTTCTTGTGCTTCAGCATCATGTAATCCGCAGCTTCACATGCCCTATCCTTCATCACGAACATAAAGACCTTGTACTCCTTGGGGACCTCCATCTGTCCTCAATGGTGATCTCATGCTCTTTGAGGTCCCTCTCATGGATAAAACTCAAAGAGATGGGGTCCAAGTCTATGGGCCCATCCATGACATGTAGACAGTGGCTTTCCACTAAGAAATGCCATGTCTAGGTGTTCTCATCTGTCTCTCTCTCTCTCTCACTCTCTCTCTCTCTGTGTGAGCGAAAGAGAGAGAGAGAGAAGGATTCTCTATCAACATTCGGCAGTAGTTATTTTTGACACATCGTTGCCATTGATAGCATAGAAACTACTATCGTTTCATCATGGAAAGGATCTCTTTCGATGCCTCTAACTTCTCCATGATCACCAAACATTTGATGTCCATGTTCAGGGGGATAGGGTGAACTCTGATGGGATATCTGCTGCCTTCATCGGCAGTATAGTTGTGGAAGTTGTCTGCCCCCAATATGGTTGATGAGATACCAAAACATGTTATTTGGATAATTCTACATCTTTCAAACAGCATGAAAAAACAATGCCTTTAGTATATATGCAACCTAAATATCATCTTATTCCTAACTCAAAAAACAAAAAGATTCCTTGAACCGTACAACATTATAACTTACTACACAATTCATAAATGATGCAAGAATCCATGCAGTTCAAGAAAAATATTACTTTTCACTCGTTTAAACAATTGTCAAATGTTTAGTGGGTGGTTAAAAAGGTTAGGGACCAGAAACATTTAAATGTCTACCAATCAAAATAATATTATGCAAATAAGTATATGTGTACTTTGGAATTAAACATGATCCAAGCTTGACCGAAATCTGGCCACAATGTGTCGAACTCCGGCGATCACAAAAATTGGGATAAATTGAGGGTTTTGTGATTGTGTGGACATTTTTTGTAATTAATATATCAAATTGAAGGTACTAAGGTCAACAAACATTCTTCCAAAATTTCACGCCAAACACTACCGAAAAACGGCAAGATCTCACCGAAAAATTTGGATATATATCTTACAAGCATATTTTAATTTCAGATCATATAAAAATAGAAAAAATGATAGGAGATTGAGGAACCAACCTTTTCAATCTTCAAGCAATCTAAAAACATGATGAGGAAGAAGAGCTCGTTAGAAAATCACTAGTGGGAAGAATAGGGAAGAAAAAAGAAAATAGAGAAGAAGAAGGAAATAAAAGAAGGGTGTGAAAGGAGGAAATAAGTCGGGACCACCTATATTGGTGGATGGACAATGTCAGTAAAGGCATTACTTAAAAACATCAGTAATGTTAACGCAGTAATCATCACCGATGCCGCTGATGCGTCGGTGAAAATAAGCTTCCCTCCTGTCAGCAGTGAACACATCGATCAAAGTCGAATTTCAGCGATGCCCAGTATTTGCATCGCTGAAACTAGTTTCATGCCAAATATTCAGTGACATGGATAGACTCATGCGTCGGTGATAATAAGTTTTTACTGACGCGCACAACTGAATGTCACTAATAGCCAACCTAAAAAAAGTTGGCTATCCACAATACTGAAACTGTAATGCGTCAATAAAGATGAGTAGTTTTCTTCACTTTGACCGACAGATTGAACTTCAATGACGTAGTATATCCACATGTCGGTGATGAGAAATTTTAACCGACATGTCTCTGTGGACGTGGATAAAAAGTTGACATTCACCGATGTTATATTTTCCATGCGTCGATAAAACCATCTTTCTTTGTAGTGCATGCACATATGACAACCAGTTTTCACGATGACAGTGATCATCCCCACCCACCTTTGCCACTCTCCAACCCATCGATTTAGTGAATACATTACGATGGAAAATAAAAGCTCACATAAAATTTATATATGTATATATATATATATATATATATATATATATATAAAGCATTATAAATTTATCTGGTCCCCTTATTCATAGGCATGGCCATTGCCATGGGTATGAACCAGGTCCTAAGCTAACTTTGTTGTTATTTGTAAGAAATAGCAATTCACTTTCATTAGCAATTTGGTAGGAGGTAAGTTCCCAACCTTTATTTTAGAAAAATAGTATATACACAACAAAGGCAAGGGATGCAAAGCACAACAACTTCCAAAGACAAAACCAAGCTTCTATACGTTGGCGTTCCAAACTGATTAAAAGAAGAGAAACCCTATACAAGAAACATAAAAATAGATCTTCAAGAGCATTAACCTGTATCAGTTCTTCCGTCTACTCTGCCATATAAAGAATTATACCTGCATTTCTTGTAGGGAATATATTTAGAGCCTCTGTTCTGCAAATATTGTCCTCAAATCCACTCCATCAATCTAGAAGTTTCTTCTCTTAAAGTTGTAGTTTCTAATATGCCTTTTCCAACTAGTACAGTTGGAGACAATCTTCCTGCTACCACTTATGCTATCATTTTTGGTAGCTAAGTATTAAGGAGGTCCATTTTAGCTTGGTTCTAACTTCTAACCTTCAGCATCTGATTTCCTCTCCCACTACAAGGCTTCTTTATAAACTGCCATCACTACTAAGATATGGAAAGAATGTGACAAGGAGAAAAAAGAATAAAAACACACAACAAAAACACCAATTTTGATGTGACTTGATTGTAGAGCCTACATTTATGATGAATGTTTCAATGCTCCAATGCTCAATGGATTAGTATGCCTTTAGGTAACTTGCTTACAAAAGTAAAGGATGCGTCTCGCAAGATACATGCCAATGTTGCTGAGGTCTTTATCTATATCAGGTACACCTATCCATTTACATTAGATTTCATGAAAAGATAAAAGTTGCTATTCTGATGGTGAATTTCTTTATCTCTTTTGTTATCATTATTGCTGGTAGAGTTTCTCCTTATCTCCTCCTTTCATTTTCGATGCTTGCCATTTCCATCTTTGGTTACATTCTTCACATATCCCTTTCTCATAACTGACAGAACCTGCAAAGTATTAGCATCATTCTTTTTTTTGTCATTATCCTCACACATGATAACTATCATAAGTCAGAAATTCAGTTTCATTCTATCCCCTTGCTTCCACTTCATGCTTTTGATGGAATCCATACAATAGGTCACAACTTTATTTCCATACAACCACACTTTCTAGAAGATGATTTGAAAACAAAGCAATTAGTATTTCTTTTCATATTTCCTAATCTAGTTGCACTCAAGCTTACCATTGCACGATAACTGAAATTATTGGCTGAGCTAGATCCATGTAACTCTCATTTTATTGAATTTATTTACAATATTGTGCCATACATATTTTACCACTTTACATCCCACCACTATGCAGTGATTAGATTCCTCCTTGGAAGGCATAGAGGGTATTTGTCGGAAAGTAGTATTTGCAATTTCTTCAATATGTTGAAGATGAGAAGTCTTCCTTGACATGCTATAAACAAAAAACAAAAAATTCTTTGGGTAATTTGATTCCTCTGATACCTCTCCACTTTTAAGGTTTTTGACATCCCTTGTGATCCATACCAACTAATATCTAGCCTTTAATGGTCTTACCTAATATGTATTCACCTTATGATGGATTAGGCTCTATTAACTATTATTGTATTCCTGACCACCTCCCTTAAATATAGGTCATTAGTTATGTTGCGTTCAGCCCAAAAAAACCATAAAATCTTTATTGATATGTAAACGTAAAATGCACTCATTATTTGAAAGAAGAACATCTTAAATATAGGTCATTAGTTATGTTGTGTTCGGCCAAAAAAAACATGAAAGCTTTATTGATATGTAAACTTAAAATACACCCCTTATTTGAATGAAGAACAGTTCAGTTAGTATAGGTTTGATAAACATATAGAACATATATTAACAAAATAATGAAACATGATACTCAGATATCTAATATGAGAGGCTCACTCATGTTGGATACCAATAACTTAGGGAGTTGTCTAATAAAGGGTAGTTGATGGCTTGTCAGAGATTAAGGTACAGACAAATAGAATGTGCCTACAATGCAAGTATGGAAATGCACACATATGACAATATAAGGACTCATGGTATTGAGCCAAAGGAACATTTAATCTTTGCATGTAGATACATTTGGAAATGTATTGTACCCATCAACATGAGCTATAAAATATGTTATCATGGGTCTATCTTATAAAAGAAATATAGGAATCATTAGAAAATTTATGCTCCATCAAATGCTAAAGAATAAATTTTGTTTAAAGATTTGGTGTTTACGAGCCAATAATACTAGAGAATGCACATGTGGCGTGTTCATAGTATATATGGGGAAATATAGTATTTGATGTTAGTTTACAAGTGCAAATACATCCCAGCAAAATGGGTGTGGTTGCACAAAAGAACTGCTTTATAGTAGAAGTATGTCGAAGCATGCTGCATGCAAATAACATGCCACAAACTTTAGGATTGAGTGTATCAACATCTATACAAGTAATTAATCAACCTTGAATGCCAATAGTAGGCTTCAAGTCTTCATATGATATGCTTTATATGAGGAAACCATTGATAAGTTATTTTAGAGTACTTGGTTGTGTTTATTATATACTTTTGTTCAAACAACAAGGAACTAAATTCAATAAGAAGGAAAAAGGGTGTAGCTTTGTTTGGATATGATTCAAATTAAAAGGTTAAAATGTGCTGACCTCAACAGATGACACATTCATGTTTGATGCAAGCTTTGATGAAACATCATCCTGGTAGCTGGAGGAACAATGTTTTCAAATTTTTAAATTTTCGAAAATAGCGTTCAAGATAAAATATAGTTTGAGACTATGAATGATAGAGACTCAAAGTCCATACATCTCGAACTAATTCAACAAGAGGACAAGTTCAAACACTATAGCACTAGTCAAAGAAAGGAGGGTGAGCAGATTCATAGAGTATAAGAAGTACTCTTCAATAGCAAGACATAGAAGGTTAAAGTTCATCACAACCTGAGAAACTATATGAAAGACCTAAGAAGATCAATGATAGTGCAAGAACCAAATCCAGGTATGCTGATCATCAATTCAACTTCATATCAAGAAGTAAAGAGTGCTGCCTATTGCAAGAGAAGACTAGATAGCCAACTTATTAACAGAATGTTTCAGACTACAAACATTAACCAAGTACAAAAAGGCTGCAAAGCATCATTGTCGTCTCCAAGGAAAAGTGAAGAGTTCAAAGTTCTTGTCAATGGGTTATGTGGGACCCATTATAATAAAGTAAATCACAAACAATAGGAACCTCTCTCCATCAACTCTCCACATATATAATAAGGGGTTTAACACTTATGTAAGTGCATCAAGAAGTGTGCAAAGTCTGAGTGAGCTACTCGTAAAATGAGACTCCTAACTACCTACTAGTACTGTTCTTGTGCATGTATACTCAGTAGGTCAGTTTATTTTTTGTATGCAATGTCTTTGAGTGTGTTTTTTTTATTTCGTGTAGTAGATAAATTTTTATGTGGCCTAACTTAGTTCACTTTATGAGCTTGTGTTGGTTTCATTATTGAGATTCAATTAAGCAAAGCTATGCCAAGTTTATTATTAAAAGTTATCATGACTGCTAGATTTTCTGCACATAAAGTATTTGATAATTTGGATTTGGTAATATCTAAATTTGGCATTAAATTATGCAGGTCCAAATTTCTTACAAACATTTCTCTATTCATATTATTTTTCTTCATAATAACTTTAGCATATCTTGTTTCCCTTTTATGGGTTTTTTTGTTTCTCTCTCTCGTGCCATGGTTGGTAGCTGAAGTATGCCTCTTTCCCTATTTGTTACGGACATAGTTCACCCCTCTACCCTTTATTACAGGCAACCTAGTTCCCTTCACTGCTGCTGTTGGGCCAACCTTCATGCTTCTACCACTCGATTGCATCACTGCATGCCCATCTGGCTCTGACATCAGGGCCTTGCTTCTAGCTGTCCTACATATGCCGCCACTCATGCCCTTTGCCCTACTATTTATCGCTTTCTCGCCCTCTGATTGTGTCCATCGCTCACCACTCCCTACCATTGTGCCTCACTAGTCACTGCTCTTCACCCTCAAGTGCCTAATCACTGCAAGTTGTCAGTCATCATCATCCTTCACACGTTGTTGTCCATGCATTGCCCTTTGGTCCATAGTGAATCGCCTATGGTTCGTGCCTACTCACCATACTATTTCCAGCCATTGCTAGTTGTCACCATCATTCAACTTTGCTATCTTTTGACCCATCTATGGTCATGTTGCCATTCATCCCTCCTTCTCTCTCTCTCTCATTTGCTTGCCCCTTTCCCATTGTGTGTCTACTATGTCACTAAATGGTTGGTTGCTTCTTTGCACATTGTGGAGTCTAATCTTCATTTTTAGGTTTTTTACACTATCCATCAGCAGGTACTTATTATTGTTGATGTTTGGAGCTTCGTCAAGTCTCTCCATTGTGAGGTTATTTATGGCAATTGCGTGAAGGTACCTCCCTATTTTCCTTTCTTCACTCTTTTCAACAGGCCTTTATGGCACTGTGGTCGAGGATTGACCTGACGAGACCACTTTTTTTCAATCACTCTCTGTTGGTGATGCCACTCACAACACTCATCCCAGTGACTGTGGTGCTTAGAGAGTCAACGTTGGTCATCTGAGGCATCCTCATTCTATGGTGAACGTGGCCATAACTAGTCTTCTATTTGTGATGTTTGTCTTACTTCTATCTAGTATCACTCACGCAATGTTTGGTGTGCTCCTTTTCTACCAGCTTCTGATATGCTCCTCCTCTCTCCCCCTGTAGGGTCAATCTCTCCCGTAGGGATTCTTGCACTTTCCTTGTTAGTTCACGCCTCTAGGTTTCACATGGAAATTCTTTGGGTGCCTATCTGGTGGCACTATTTTTTGTCATCCTCATTGTGCTCTAGTGGTGAGCTCACTCATGGTATAATTACCTCCGAACGACCTTCTCCCAACCCATACTTTTGTTTTACCTCCTTTGGTTTCATCCCTGCACATGTCTCCTATGTCCCGTACTTTGTTGATTGCTCTTGACCTTCTCCCTTTCTTCTTGTCCTCTCTCTTTCTCTCTCATTACTCTCTATCTTGCACTCCCATTTCTTATCATTCTAACATCCAAAGCCCCTCCCTTATCTTCTGTCTATAGGCCTGTTCCTTGACTTGGATGGACATTTTAGTCCATTCTTTGCTTATTTCTTCAATCTTTCATCCCTATTGTTCCTTATTTGCTCTTTCCCTATGTATGCTCCATAAGCCTTTCGTTTTTGTCCTTTGAGTGTTGTCTTCGCTTTCCCTACTTATCATTGATGAAATCTATTACTTCTTTCTATCCATTGTTTCCACCTTCTCCTCCTCTTTGATTTATCCTTCCCCCTTTCTTCTACAACCCCTTCTATTTTTCCCTCAATCCTTTGTTGTTTACTTGGTGTGGACTCCATCGACTTTGAAGCAAATTTTCTATTTAGATTAAAAGTGCAGCTCTCCACTGACCATGCCTAGGACCTCCATATTCTCTTGATAGAACGCCTGCACTTGTGTTTTAGTTTTGACCCGTGGCATTATTATCCACTCCACTCTCCTTTGCGCTTCCTGCATCTTTTGTTGAACTGGCCTCCATGCCTGAATACTTGCTTCTGTATTCATATTCTTCTCTCTCTCTCCCCTCCCTCTAGTATTGTTTTTGTTGCCAAGTGTTTCACTAATGATTATGGCATATACTCTCCCTCTTTCTCTTCCATAACTTAATAGTAAGATTGGGAATATTGTCATTCATGTGGGGCTTTTAATTTCACCTGAATACTGATAGTTTAAATCATCAAAGCTCAAAGTGAAAGAAGCAAGGCCTTGGCAGTGTGTCTGAGCCAAGCTAATGCATAAAGAGGAGAGCCTAGTCAGAAAGATGTGAAGACCCCAAAGGAATATAGAGCAAAAGGAATTAGGATGGAAATTAGGGGAGACTAGGATCCAATCAAGGCATCAAAGCAGTTTGATATTTCAATGTTCGGCCAAGTAAAAGGTCCACTAAGCATCAAGACATCATATAGAGCATAGAGAATAAAAAATTTAACAAACTCCACATGGAGGTAAACAAGCTTGAAAAGGGGTGGGGGGGGGGGGGTTCATAAGGTGAAAACAAATTATTAAGATAACTCGCCAACAACCACAAACCAAGTTTTTGTGAGTGAACACCATGAAGTTATCCCAAATGATATGTGGCCAATTAATGATGGTGATAAGGACATGGGTAGAAGCAAGGATGTTTTCCAGTGGCAAAAATTGAAAAATGGTCGATGTTGAGGACCCAACTCAAGAAAGGGGAGCATGTGAAGGAAATTCCAACATTTTCAATGTGCGAAATAAAAGTAAAGGATTGCTGGAAGTGAAAACACCAGCATATGAGGCTGTTTAGTGCCATAAAATATGGTAAAGACGGAACAGAGCACAAAATAATTTAAAAGAGAGACAATAACACCATATGTTACATAGTTCGACCAGTTTTGCATACATCCTAAGGATGAGAAGGTTGACTAGTTTCATTCATGACGTTCATGGGAGCACAACCTCTAATAAAAAGTTACATTTTGAGATCTCAAGGAAAGAGATCAGGCCAAATTCATGAAATAAGATAGAAAGCATGAAATTTGGATTGAAATCAATCACTAAATAAACTTCAAGTGTTTCCATAAAACTTGCAATGACATGATTTGGTGCATGCCTCTCCCATCCACAATCTTGTAACAATGTTCCTCTCAAGTTGGTAGATGGGTATCAATGTATCCAAACTTGTTTGATATGGATTGATGTTTATCCTTGGCTAAGATCTTAGTAATAAAATTGACTAATTGCTTCTCACTTTTGACATATGGGGTTTGGATAGTTTCATCATGAATCTTCTCTGCTATGAAATGACAGACAACTTACATATGTTTAATTCATGAAAAATACAATTTGTTGCAATATAGATAGCAGCCATGTTGTCACACTCCAAGCTTATGGGCCCTTTTATCTGAATGTTCGTATCCTTCAGCAATAACTCGACCCATATAAGCTCACATGTAAATACCACCATGGCACCATATTCGGTTTTGGCACTAGACTTGTCTACCAGGAATTGTTTTTTTCCTTTTTCATGTCATCAAATTAGCCTTAGCAAAGGTGCAATACTGGGAGTAGATCTTCCATCATTAGGGCCAACGCCCGAATCAGAATTAGCATACCCAATGACTTCAAGAGGCTGATTGTGTTTCATCGATACACCTTTGTTTGGAGATCCTTTCAAGTGTTTCAAGATTTTTTGCATCGCCTCAATATGAGTCGACCTTGGTTTATGCGTAAATTGGCTTGTAAGGCTAACAAGATATGCAATATCCAATATCCAGTCTCATATGGTCAAATATATAACTTTTCTAATAACCTTTTAAAAATTATGGACATTTTCCACAATGTCGCCCCCTCTGCTTTGAAGCTAGCTTACAGTTTACTCAAAAAGTTTAAGACCATACCACTTAAGACTCAAGGTAAGTTTGGTCTGACTATAATTTTCTATTAAAATTATTTTCTATAATTTATTTGTTAATCAAGGATCAATCTAAACGAACTCATCTTAAAAAAAAATTTGATAGAACTAAATATTTTGTAAAAATTTAAATATAAAATTAAATATGATGTTTTAAGCCTTGTTATATCTCTTCAACATAAATCCATAAGGAAGAAGAAGTAAAAAACTCAAAGTCATTTGTTTATCAAAAATTCACCAAAACCAATACTATTCAAAATAGAGTAGAAACTACAACTCAGAATGTTGTAAGCATTGTAGTTTGGCAACCAAAAATTCAACGGCCAAGTTTTTCTTTATGAAAACATGCATGAAGGTCTTGTTAGATTTCAATCAACTATGACTATTAAGTGCAAAACAAAAAGCTCACTATCCCTTGACTTTGTCTCTATTTTACTTAAGCAGAAGAAATATACGCCTTATGTGAGATGAGCTGTGACAGAAGCCAATAAATTAAAATTAAAAGAACAAAGAAGGTCACAAGGGAGAAAGTTAGGTGTGGCAAACGGTGGCACCGTGAGCAATGAAAGAAAAAAACATTTTGGTATAAAAATGGTTTTTATAATTTTTAATTTTTAATTTTGTCTTTATAAAAGTTTTCTTTTTCAATATAAACTAAAGGTATTTTATTCATAAGTTATAACGCAAGAGGAAAGGTACACCATTTTGTTTCAACGTGAACAATATTCGACTGGAATTCTGATGTGTTTTATTAATTAAGTGGAATTTATAAATATGATCTTTTTTTAATAAAAGCCTTTCGAAAAATGGTTCAAAGTATGTACAACTTGCATTTCTTAGTTGCAAAAAATCAGCCAATAACACTTGAAATTGTTTTTATCGATCATATGATTGTACTTTTGACATTTTTAAGGCAAATATTGAAAACATTCTGTGTGTGTAGAATCTGAGTCAATATTTGAAATAACTATGGTTCAACAAAAATAATTTAAAAAAGTGAATAGCAGAAACGGTTGTGCTTGACATGGATTATGGAAAATAAAAGGATGCAAATTCCACTGACCTCGTGCTTGTGGAATTCTCCTAAGTTTTTGATTCGTAGACACGTGACCACGAACAAATCATCGAGTGCCCGAAACAGCTAAAATCAGATTACTAGTCTAAAATCGGATTAACATTGTCATGGACGTAAAGGCCCAGCCCTAAGCCCCAAAAAATTATCTGATTTTGCACTTGGCACATCTGGTCTTCTGTCCATTACAATTGTTCTCATCCATTGCATCGATTTCTATCTATTTTGTGCAAGGATGCTTCTCCCTCCCTCCCTATGCCTATCTCTCTCTCTCTTGTACCCATGGAGGAGGAAGGTTTTCATGTAAGGAGGATGGTGCTTGCAGGACCTCCGTGGGGCTTTATGATACCTGGTCGAAGGCAACTGATGCATAGGCTAATTGAATTGGCTGGATAGGAGCTACAACTAGGTGAGGATCCAGTCATTTTGATCACATTGATTGGGGTGGAAGCTGCGTTAGAGAACGAATTCATGCGGCAAAGGATGATCATACGCATAAGTTGGACAAATCTGATAAATCTGTGTCAAGAAATCAGAAGATGACACTGCAATCAGTTGCCAAAAAATCAGGAGTTGCTGAAGAAGAGGTCGCTGTCCAAATCTCTTTATCTATGGAAATAGATAAAATGGAAACATATTTTGAAGGAAACAAGTTGTATATCAACTCCATGATTTTAGGAGTCAAAGATTGTTATTTGTATTCTTTAAATAGTGGAACCTCTATCGCTCTTAATATGTTGAAAAGAGAGTAGAGAGACTTTGAGGACGTACGTGATTTCAGCACCGAACCTTGTTAAAATTCTTGTTTATTCTTGTTCATATCCTTTTTTCATGGTATCAGAGCTTCACAGTATCTGCTCTAGGTATTGGTCCTTGGATGGTGAATCACTCCATAGCTAATTTTCACAGATTCTTCCCTCGGATGTGTGTTCTTATTTGGTGGAGTCTGACTACTTCCGCATTAAATCCGTCAGATCCTGAGATCAAAACTTGTTTTTGATCATTTGAGGAGAAAGCTGACGATATTCTAAGCGTTTTGAGCCCTTACTTGTCCAAAACCATTCAGAAATCAGAAAAAAATCGATTTTTAAGTCTACTGGCAGTTTTTCTGCTTTTTCGGCACGAAAGAGGAAGGCGAAACCCGATGGAATATTCCACCGTGTTCTTCGTTCCCTGGCGAGTCGGCTGTCAACGTGTTCGAAAAGATCGTGTCAATACTGGATTCGCTTGTCTCGACAATTCTCCCTTCACCGTTTCAGAGCTACTCGATGAATTCCGCCAGCGAATCCACGTGTCTGAGCAGTGCCAATTCTTTGAAGTGCCGGCAATACGTTCGTTGATATCTATGGCAACATCGTCTTCATTGTTGACCTCTTTAATGTCGAACAGAACTCTCAGCACTAGCTTCAACTTTAACTAGGTGCCATCAAACTTTTCTCAGTTTCTCTCTATCAAACTTACAGTAGATAACTATATGCTTTGGGCTGCTCAATTCAAACCCATCTTGATCATATGGGTTATATTGATGGAACAAACCATTGTGCTCCAAAACACTTGGAAATTCTGATGATGTTAATCCTGATTAAATATTATGGTTAAAGCATGATCAGCTTGTTTGAAGTTGGATTATTACCTCATTGAGTCAAAACATCTTGAGTCAAGTCATTGGCTTGGAAACTGCATATGAAGTCTGGCCTTCCTTAAAGAGATCATATGCCTCTCATTTTCGTTCACGCATAATTAATCTTGGAGGTCAACTTCAGGATCTAAAGAAAGGAAACAAGATAGTAGATGAATATTTTCAGCATGCAAAATCTATTGCACATCAATTAACTATTGTCTCTAAACCTATTGATGAAAATGATCTTATCATGCTTTTATTGAAAGGACTGCCAAACGAGTATCATGCTTTTAGGGTCTCAATGGAGACCCGATCTACACCAGTGACTTGGAAGAGCTTCATGGTCTACTCTTGACTCAAGAACGCAATATAGTACAGAGTATTGGTGTTGAAACTAATCAGCAAGAAGGAGTAGATTATTTCGAGACTTTTAGTCCTGTAGTTAAACCATCCACAATCAGAACTGTTATTTCCCTTTCTATCACACAAAATTGGTATTTAAGGAGTTGATGTACAAAATGCTTTCCTTCATGGACACATCAATGAGAATGTTTATATGGATTAACCACAAGGATTCAAAGACCCAAAATTCCCAAACTATGTTTGTAAGCTTCAACGAACCCTCTACAAACTCAAGCAAGCACCAAGAGCATGGTTTTCAAGACTCGACCTGTTTCTTTGACAAATAGGATTCAAAGGTGCACAAACCGACAATTCTCTCTTCATTTTAAGACGAGAATTATATGGTTTTTACTCTTATATATGTAGGTGATATCATTATAACTAGAAATTTTTCAAGAAAGGTGCAAGATCTTATACGTAGGCTTGGACAAGAATTTGCCTTAAAAGAT
The DNA here is from genome assembly GCF_008831285.2 of Nymphaea colorata. NCBI lineage: Eukaryota > Viridiplantae > Streptophyta > Magnoliopsida > Nymphaeales > Nymphaeaceae > Nymphaea > Nymphaea colorata. The sequence goes on along the minus strand of NW_022204507.1, from coordinate 4,685,390 downwards.
CTTGGAGACTTACATTTTTTTCTGGGCATTGAAGTGGAAAACCATAAGCAAGGAGTTCTATTATCTCAACGAAAGTATATTGGAGATTTATTGCGAAGAGTAAAATTACTTGATGCCAAAATTGCTAACTCTCCCATGGCTGTCTGTCCACCACTGTATATCCACTCCGGTACAGCTTTTCAAGACCCAAGTATCTATAGAAGCACTGTGAGAGCACTTCAATACGTTACTCTTACTAGACCAGATGTTTCCTTTGCAGTAAACAAAGTCTGTCAATTTATGCAGGCACAGACTAACGAACATTGGAAAGCAGCTAAGAGAATTCTACGATACTTAAAGGGAACTATTGATTATGGTTTCGTATACGCAGAGGACAAGATTATTCCATAAATGCCTATTCCAATGCAGACTGGGCAGGAGATTCAAATGATTGAAAATCCACTACAGGATAGGTTGTTTTTATTGGACCAAATCTTATATCTTGGAGTGCGAAAAAGCAATCCATGGTTTCAAGGTCGAGTACAGAATCAAAATATGGTGCGCTGGCAAACACTGTTGGAAAAATAACTTGGCTACAATACCTTCTCAAAAAACTTAATGTACCCAATTATAGCACACTGAATATATGGTGCAACAATATTGGAACCACTTGCCTCACATCACATCCAGTCTTTCATAACAAAAGCAAACCATAGAAATAGACTTACATTTTGTTCGAGATAAATTAGCAAAGAAGGAACTCGCAATTAGCTACATTTCTACTTGAGATCAGATTGCAGATATATTCACAAAGCCCTTAGCCAAAGATCGTCATGCTTTTATTCGGATCAAGCTTAACATCGAAAACCATGTGTTGATGTTGAGGGGGGCTGTTAGAGAACCAATTCATGCGGCAAAGGATGATCAAACGCATAGGTTGGACAAACCTGATAAATCTGTTGTCAAGAAATCAGAAGATTATCCTGCAATCAGTTGCCAAAAAATTAGGAGTTGCTGAAGAAGAGGTCGACGTCCAAATCTCTTTATCTATGGAAAGACATAAAATAGGAAACAATATTTTGAAGGAAACAATTTGTATATCAACTCCATGATTTTAGGAGTCGAAGATTGTGATTTGTGTTCTTTAAATAGTGGAACCTCTATCTCTCGTAATAAGTTAAAAAGAGAGTAGAGAGACTTTGAGGACGTAGGTGATTTTAGCACCGAACCTCGTTAAAATTCATTGTTCATTCTTCTTCATATCCTTTTTACAAGTTGAATTGATATGAATTGGCCGCTCCCACATGGGACCGTCGAATTGAGCTTCCTACTTGAAGGAAACCAACTCCTAGCGTTGGCAGCGTCACGATTGCCTGTGTGGAGCGGCCACGAGAGAGCACCTTGGTGCCTCAGAAGGAAATCGTGCTGGATATGTTTCCAGAATTCGAAGGATGGAGCACAGCCAACTCATAACTGCCTCCGCTGCTGGATGAAAATTACAGTTGCATGTTGGAAATGGCTGAAAAAGGACCAAAATCTCAATCAGTGGCTGCTTTTGAACTTGGGTTGCATCATGCAACTGCAAGGGCCCAGGCCCGTGATTATGTTCGAACTCAACTGCCAACGACTTCACTTTATATTGCTCTGGCAGCTGCCACACTGATCCTGATGCAATACATTGTTATTGTCCACCGTATTGCCCTCCTCCCGTTGCCTCCGACCATCCGCGTGTTTATGGTGGCTGTGGCAACAAACATGCATGAACCATTTCACAGAAAACGTATCCTGACGCTGTACGTCCCTGCATTTGTATAAACAATAACCACCAATGTTCTTATTCAATGGAATACCTCTCATTCTACAAGTCATTTTTATCGAGGAACTTATTCACAAGGATTCATGGTCTGATCTGTCAAAGGATTTGTTGTACATCGCTCTATGTGACACAGGCTCAGAAGACATTGATCGGAACACCACCCGAGACACCCTTCTTCACCCACCCATGCTTTGTTTAGCATTAGACTTCTCTCCATATCTCCACAGCGACGTTCTTATTCTAATTCCATCTGTATCATCCAACCACCGTATCCAGCTTCTTCTTCTTCTTCTTCTTCAATATTCCCCCATCAGTCCCAGTTCTAAGTCCATGGCAGAGGCATTATCAAAATCCAGTTCATTTTTTAAGTAAACAAATGTTATTTTTTGTTCTATTATTTGACACAAAAATACATGTTTCAACCAAACAATTATATGCCCTTGTCATCTCTTCTTCCTGATGAGCCTCATTTCTATCCATATTTCAACGCAATTAACCATTTAACTTCTGCTGATTTTATGTATTATTATGTTTGAAAATCCAAGTGGACTTCCTATTTAGTAGTAAGCATGGTAATTATATGTAACTAATATTGTCTTGCTCGCAGAAGTTATCTAGCTAGATACTATAGGACCATCAACTCCATATACATCAAAGTCCTCATTATCATACATACCAATTCAATATGCTTGGTGCTCAATTTATTAGCACTGCAGAGAAACTATTTACATCAAGGCCATTCACATGCTTCAATGCCATCAACAGTGGAATAAGTGTTTGAATTATCATTAGTTGATCAACTGAATAGAAAATTGATCTATAGCTATCAATTACAAGTAGTCTTAAATAATACTAGCTAACATCCTGTCCCTTGCCAATTTTATTATAAATCAATTCATGACAACTTGATGCTTTAATAGTTCATCATATAACCTTGCCACCAACCTACAAATAAATAATTAGAGAACATGATTTCACAACAAAAACATGGACTCAACATGGAAACGATAATTTGTTGATGTATGTATACATACACACACACACACACACACAGATATATATATATATATATATATATAACAAGTAATGCATCTCAAAGTATACAAGAATGCAACATTTGCAAGTTTAATGCATCAATAATTGCTTAAATTCTATGTTTCACTGGGTTTTCATTATCTTTACTAAATTAACATGACACCAAACATTGTAAATCCCAACATCTTAATTTCTTGGTCATTCTTCTAGTTGTCTCAACTAAATTTTGGGATGTTGAGCTAGGTACTTGAGCTGAAGGTTCAAATCAATCTTTGAACGTAAGGCGAGTTTGGAGTGTGGCAGCATGCTAGCGGGGTGTGAACTTAAAAGGTCGTTGATTGTTAGCTGGGGCACTTCCGGAGTGTCTTGTGAATATGTCTGAATTTTAAGGTAGATGCATGGAACCTAGATCTAGTATTACATGAATCTACCATGTTTTGAGGCATATGCATGGGACACTCTCATTGTGTCCGTGAAACTATTAATGTCACAATGCATTTTATAGTGTAGTGTAGTGAGTTTTGGGATATGGCACACTACTACACAAGATTTTTTGTCTGTTGAATTATGAATTTTTAAACTTGCCACCAATCTGAAATGTCATACAACTTGATGCTCATAATAGTTCATCATATAACCTTGCCACCAACCTGCAAATCAATAGCTAGAGAACATGATTTCACAACAAACACATGGACTCAACAAACACATAGTACGTTTTCCAAATATGTGGCAGAAAAATTGGCTGGAGGGGCACTTGTTTAAACAAACTCAAATCTGGTGGGGCACTTATATATATATAAGAATAAATATTTAAGATTTTTATTTAAAAATAAAAAACTTTTAAGAGGGCAAAATGTGGCTACGCCACTGGGGGAATGCAACATTTGCAAGTTTAGTGCATTAATAATTGCTTAAATTATATGTTTCACTAGGTTTTCATTATCTTTACTAAATTAACATGACACCTAACATTGTAAGTCCCGACATCTTAATTTCTTGGTTATATTTCTGTTTGTTTCAACTAAATTTTGGGATGTTGAGCTAGGTATTTGAGCTCGAGTTTCAAACCAACCTTTGAATCTAAGCTGGGTTTGGACTGTGTCAGCAGGCTATTAGGTGTGAACTTAAGGGGTCGTTAGTTAGAAGGTGCATCACTCTAGGAGAATGTCGTGAATATGTCTCAGTTTTAAGGCAGATGCATGGGACACTAGTTCTAGTATTACATGAATATGCCTTATTCTTCAGGCATATTCGTGCGACACTCTCATTGTGTCCCTGATACTATTTGACGATGGATTTTATAGTGTAGTGTAGTGGGTTTTGGAATATGGTACACTATTACGCCAAGAAAAGTCTTCATTTTTTGTGTGTTGAATTATGAAATTGTTAAACTTGCCATCAATCTTCAAAGTCATGACAACTTGATGCTCATAATAGTTCATCAGATAACCCTGCCACCAATCTACAAATAGAAAGTTAGAGAACATGATTTCACAACAAAAACAAGGACTCAACATGGAAATGATAATATGTTGATACATATATATATATATATATATATATATATATATATATATATATATAAACAAGTTATACATCTCAAAGTTTAGTATGTTTTTCAAATATGTGGGAATGCAACATTTGCAAGTTTAATGCATCAATAATTGCTTAAATTATATGATTCACTAGGCTTTCATCATCTTCATTAAATTCACATGACACATAAAATTGTAAATCCCAATATCTTAATTTCTTGGTTATTCTTCTGGTTGTTTCAACTAAATTTTAGGATGTTGAGCTAGGAATTTGAGCTCGATATTCAAATCATTCTTTGAATCTAAGGTGGGTTTGGAGTGTCTCAACAGGCTAGCTATGATTCAAATCATCTTGTTCTTGGAGTTGAGTATTGCAAGATCTTCATTTCTTGTTGTAGCTACTAGCTAGCCATAAATGACACTTTGTCTTACGTTGGGCATTTTATGCTGCGCCCCACTTTTGGAGTTGATTCTTGAAGGTTTTTTTTCTTTAAATTTTAACTTAGAGTAAACTGCTAGAAGCATAAAATCCCTTAGGCCAGTGGTGGAGCTAGAAAATTTTGGCTGAGAGGCACTCATTGATCTTTCACTTAGGAAAATGAGTGAGTGCAGGGCACTGACTCAGGTCTTGTGTGGGCACCAAATGTGGCTGGACCTAGCTGACCTGTTCCAGCTTAATCACAATGCAAGATTTCAAGGGCTGGGGTGGGCGGTGGCCCTTGCCAATCACACAGTAGCTCCACTACTGCCTGAGGCTATACTTTTGCAACTTCCAAGGTCCACTTGACCACCTCTGATATGCCCCTTGAGCCCTTGTAAAATACATGGAGCAAACCAACTGGGTGAGAGACTTCATCACTCGACCAGGGCAGAAAGCCTTCAAAACCATTTTATTCGTCAGTTATTCTTTTAAAAGGAATTAATTACTTTAAATCAAAACTTACTTTGTTAACATTTTAAATTTTCATTGAGGGTTTATCTTGGAGAGAGTGTGAGCAGTTGGCCTAGAGTATTCCTTGTCTTGAGTAAAATATCTTCTAAAGAAGAAAAGTGAGGTCTTAGAGGAGTTGCTGCCCGACTAGTGAGGCCTTAATCCCCATGTATGTGATGTAGGAGATGTATAGATAGATAGAGAGAGAGAGAGAGAGAGAGAGAGAGAGAGAGAGAGAGAGAGAGAGAAAGAGAGAGAGAGAGAAAGGGGTCCCTAAACTTAGTTTTAATTTAAAAATAAATTAAAAACGACACCTGGTCCGAGGTCTATAATTTGACGTGGGGTAACAGGTGGTCCACTAATTAGATCCATCCAAGCGAATTTTATTTATGCATAAAGTTTAAATTTTAAGAAAACTGTTTAACAATAACAGTCTATTGTGAGGAATTACAAAGGCGTTGGCTGAATTCAAACTGATCAAAGAATTGCCCAGGGAGTGAGACAGGATGACGTCTATACTTTTCATTTCATTATTCATAAATGGAAAGCTAAAATTAGGCTTTTATAGTTTCCACATCTAAAGTACTTAGGTGCGCATAGATTGAGGAAATACATAATGTCTGCATGCTTGAAATGCTACGAGTGTATGGACCATACACACATTTGAGCATAACTTCAACTTTCCTTGGACATAATATGAAGTACCTGAATATCGCATGGTGCTCCTATATGCGCATGTTTTAAGAAATTCCATGATGATGATAATAATATCTGGAATTTCAATTGGTTATTAGGATGAATAGTCTTGATGGCAAATTAGTATTAACATAAATGATGCATCTCTGTTCACGCAACAAATATGCGCATACAAAAAAACGATGGAAGATGGGTTATTTTAGAAAATTTTTATAAAGGTATGTACATTTTAGTCTTTTAATATGTTTATAATTCCCTTTTCATACGACTTTTTTAAAAACTTTAATAGAAGCATTTCGTCATTAGAAACACCTGTGCATACACAGGGTGTGCACGTAACCATGTTCGTATGGCTAAACTGTGTGTTCCTTGTGTGGATCGTCCTTACTCCCTCTCTCTATCTCATGCTTTCCTTTCCATATTATAGCATTATAGCTACAACCCTAGACTTGTGAACAGACCATGGCAACACTCTTTAGCCCTTCATTTATTACTATTTTTTTAATTCCATTCCTTTATAGTTTATACATTTTGGGTTTGGCCAGAAACACAGCAGCCATCTACAGCAACCAGCAAGGCCACCGGCAGTATGACGCTGAAGGAAACTTGTGTGGGTTCATCTCTTTTGATTATATATACATATGTTGTTACATTTATATTGATTGATTTAAAAGATTGAAATCACAAGTTTGAATATATATATATATCACCCGGTTTTCTTTAAAATCAAGGGTTTAGTTTTGAAGAAAGAGGGCCTGCTAGCTCTGGTCAATTCCAGCCATATCTGCTGCAGCAGGGCATTCACAACAGGGGCCCGATAGCTTGCCCCTTGTGTTTTCCCTTTTTGGTTTTTCTATAGTTTACAGAGTCCTATCCCTCTACAATACAAGGCACCAATTTATTGGTTTATATATATATATATATATATATATATATATATATATATATATATATGTTATCATTATTAAGTTTATGCACTGTCGGTACAGTGTTCCCGAACATGTACGTATGGTTAACATATACCACATGCATGGATGTATCATGTTCATACAAACGATATGTCATGCTCATGAAACATGTGTCATTGTCATGCTTATCAAACATAGATATGTCATTCTCATATATGGATACATTATTTCATGTAACAGTTTAGCCATCGAATAGTGTGCCCTCTAGCATGTAGTGTCCTAGAGGTATCAATCACTTACCAAGGGCATAAATATACATGTATAAAGCAAAAGTGATCATGCATGTGTTAACGTTTTTCTCATGTTAGAATGATGCTACGAGTATAATACAGTCAGGGATGGGCGTGTGCCTTAAGATCTGTATTGCTGATCGGTATTTGTTCCATAATTTGATATGCTTGCAAGACTGGGCCATTGATTGATCGGAAAGCATGAAGTAGATTTAACTAAGATGTCCTAGAGAAATAAACGAATATTATTTTCAGTTACCTAGCTATATAGTACAGGACTATCAAGTCCACATATATCGAGGCCATCATTGTCACACATCAGAATTCAGTATGTAATTGGGTGCTTAATCTACTAGCACCACGTGCAGAGAAACTATTTAGCCATTCACATTCATTGTTGGCATCAGGGGTAGAATAAATGTTTGAATTACTAAAAATTGACTTCCTAGGTAGAGAATTGAGCTATAATTATCATTTTCAAACATACCTTTAAATAATACTAGCTAACGCCAAGTTTCTTGCACAATTTTTTTATTCTAAATCACATTGCGAATTCATGACAACTTGATGCTCACAATAGTTCATTGTACCATCCTGGTACTAAGTAATGTGCAAATGGAGAGAGAACTTGATTTCACAACAAAAACATCAAGCTAACATGGAAATGATAATCTATTGAATGCATGTATAACAAGTTATATGCCTCAAAGTTTAGTACGTTTTGTAAATTTGGGGGAATGTAGCATTATCAAGTTCAGTACATCAATAAATGCTTAAATTATATGTTTCACTGGGTTTTCATTATCTTTATTAAATTAATTTGACACATAAGATAGAAAAACCCAACATCTAAATTTCTTAACTTATTCTTTTGGATGTTTCAACTAAATTTTGAGATGTTGAGTTAGGTTGAGCTTGAGATTCAAATCAACATTTGAATCAAAGGCCGGTTTGGTGCATGTCCGCAGGCTAGCTAGGTGTGAACCTGAGAGTAGGGGGAGAGTAAGATATTCGTAGGATGTACTTTTATGCTCACAATGCACACCAGTATGTCCAGAAAAGTCATGTTTTTGGTATCTCCTTGCGGTTGCCTTATCGCCCCCATGTTTTGTGGAAGGCCATTGTAATTGTGCTCTGAAGCGCCATTGCAGTTGATGTTATTCACGTGAATGAGAACAATTAGGGCTGTGAGCTCATCCTCTCATGGATGTAGGCCATAAGGGTGAACCACATATTCCTTGTGTGCTTCATTCTTACTCTCTCTCTTAACTAGTGAGTTCGTTTCTGTATTATACCCTATACTTGGGAGGTTTAATTTGGCGGTGGTGTGGGAACACCACAAGGTTCCTCCAACCTTCACACCTTGATGTGCAAGGAAGAGTAAGAAGGGAGAAGGTCGTTGCAACACGGGTGGGGGGGTGGCTGGTGTGAGAGAGAGAAAGAGAGGGAGAAGGAGCTTCCCAGCTCCCTCAACGGATGCCCTTTTTTCCTCTTTATTCGAATTCAAACCGAATATGTCAATATCTGAAAAGCAGATAGAATTAATGGTACGTCTGATTTTAATGTGATCCACTGACATCTCTAATGCCTCTTTTGACATTATAAAATACTTGGAGCAAACTGCGTGGGGAATCAAGACTTCATCACTCTCCGAGGATGTTAAACCTTCAAACTTATTCTCTTCATCAGTTAATCAACTTAGAAACCTAAAATATTATTATCTTCTAAAAGAAATTAATTACTCCAAATCAAACTTTAATTTTAAACATTTAAATTTTGTTAGGGGTCTATATTGGAGAGAGTGTGAGCAGTTGGCCCCAGAACATTCCTTTTTTGGAGGAAAACATCTCTTAAAGAAGAAAAACAAGGCCTTAGAGGAGTTGAAACCTGTCCAGTGAGGCTTAACCAAGATAAATGTGATGCAGGAGAGAGAGAGAGAGAGAGAAACCTGTGCATAGCTTTTAAAAAATAAGTTAAATTATGAGGAAAGTACAAGGACGTGGGATGAATTCAAGCTAATAAAAGAGTTGCATTTGGAGATGAACACACCATTAGTGAGCCAGGATCAGGTCAATGCTTTTCATTTTCGTTAAGCATAAACGAACAGCCAGAATTAGGCTTTTATCATTTCCATATCTAAAGAACATATGTGCTCCTAAATTGAGGATTTAATTAGTCTATGCATGCTTAGGCTGTTGCGTGAGTACAGACAATGCACACATTTTCCTTGAACATTTACGCATAAGTTCAACTTTCTTTGGACCAGATATGAAGTATTTGAATATGGCATGCAAGGTGCTCATAAAAGCAATGACCAATAACGTATGGAATTTGAATAGTTAGTAGGATGAACACTCTTTATGGCAAGTCATCACTAACATAAATGTTGCATGGATACTGACTTTTCAAGTTAACTTGCATGCATGAAAAGAATAGTTGGTTTTTACACTCTCAATTAATTTTTTTTGTGTGCGTGTATATACACACACATGATATGTATATCTATATATATGTCCATGCATAGTTTGCCAAATTCTGAAGGCCGGCATATTGTGAAGCATGCAAAAGAATTCAGCTAGTCAATCTTTGAAATATTTTATGTTAAATAGTAATATCCGAAGTGGCATTTAAATTAATGTTTCCAATGCAATAGCCACTGAATAATGAATTTGTCATTTTGTTGGTTCATTTATACAGTGGTAGAAGAAAGATTTACTACTTTGCTGACCTATGGTTCAACAGAACAAAGTGGCATAATCTTGTGTTCGCGGAAAAGTAAATTATAATGTGGTGTCTTCCTTTCAACTGGGCTAGAGTATCATGCACATATATCCCCACATTTTTGGGTGCAATAATTTCTGACATGCCCTGAGTCCGACACTTTTTGAAAATGATCCAATTGATATACGGCAGGATCTTTGAAGAATTAAACGAGTTATGTATGCCATCCTATGTACACAATGAGTGTACGTGAAGGTGAACTCTACTACCAATATGCATATTTATTTTAATGCCTTAACGTCGTATGTGCCCATTATCTCATGTCCCAGTCGTTATCTCATACCCATAGCGTCTGAGATAATGACATGGGGTGGGTGGTATGAGATAACGACAGGGGTATAAGATAGTGATAGGAGTTTGTGATGATGGGTATAAGATAACAATAGGGGTATGAGATGACGACATAAGGAGACCAAAAAAGGAACAAAAACACTTTTCTGCTGCTCAATGGGGTACGAGAGTTCTTTTCTATTAACCATGGGCATTTTTCTTCAATACTATATTGTGGCACAAAAATTTCGTGCACTGAGGGCGTACATAACCTGCTTCATTTGAATAAGACCATCCAGCTAACCTCCAGGATGTGATGAAATAGAATAAAACAATGCTGATCACTCATATATATATATGACTAGCTAGCTAGTAACTAGCTACGATGGTCTAGTTAAATGGTTGAACTCTTGGTCAACTCCCCTTAATTATTTGAATTTTGATATATATACTAATTGCATGAGTTATTAATTCCCACTTCGATTATTTTTTACATGTACCTGATCTGCAGAAGTACATAAAAACTAGGATTGAACTAATTCAAGCATTTAAAAGATAAAAAAATGGTTGGAAAGATAATAATCATTTTTTGCATATATAGATAGCATTTGCATATTTAGTTGTGCTGTCTTGAGGTGAAACACTCGATATGTATGCTTTAAGTACTCTTGAAATGACGCCTTTATTCATATATTGGAAAACCAAGGAACAAAGTAGTGCAGCAGGGCACGGTAAGATAAAAAATAGAGGAACTAAAATGGAGCAGGAGACACAGTGTCTCGTAACACTGCACAACTTTCATTAAGAAGCGAGATATTGATACAAGCCCCGAATTGTGGCAGAATTAGGGCAAAGAATTTTACCCAAATTATTTTCGCAATTCTAAAAATGCCATGAAACCGCATGAGAAAATTCCTTTTCTATATACCCTTTTGCTATTGGTTGGAGAAAGAAATCTATAACTGAATTTCTAAATGCCCTTGGGAAATAACAATTGGGATAATTAATTTCAACTCTTAACACCCCATCCTCAAACAGGAGTGTGTAGATCCCACACACTTAGTTTGGATTTGAGAAAACTAAACTTATCCTTACCCAGCTCTTCAGTAAATAAATCTGCTAGCTGAAAAACAAGATGGAACTTGCTGAGTGTTAATCATCCCAGTTTTAATTAGGTCACGAACCAAGTGGCAGTCAATTTCAACATGCTTGGACATTCATGCACTACAGAATTTTATCAAATCTGTGTAGCTGATTTTTTGTCAATAAATAGATGAATTGAAGTCGGCACTACAACTTGCAACTTATTAAAGATTGCTTTTCTCCATACTGTTTCACATCTTGTATCTATTAGTGCCCTGTACTTAGCTTCAGCTGGGAAGCGTGACACAGTTCTTCACCTTGTTGTCTTCCATGACACCAATGCACCCCAAAAAGAACACAGTACCCTGTCACAAATCATCATGTATATCTACAAGCCGCCCAATCAGCACCACTATAAGCAATGAGCTGATATTCTTCCTTAGCTGGTAGAAGTCCAAGGCTCAAGTTGAGATAGCGTAACAACTTCAAGGCTGCCTTGTTGGGAATAGTACTCGGCTTCTGCATAAACCTCCTCAAGGTATGTATTGAGTGCATAATGTCAAGTCAAGTTATAGTTAAATAAATCAACCAACCTACCAAACGTCTATAAATTGATGGGTCTTGCACTGGTTCTCAATTGCTTGCTGAGTAATACACTTTTTGCTCCATTGGAATTTTATCTTGTTTAACAGTCAAGGACCTAACTTCATCCAATATATCACATACATACTTCCATTGTGATAGGAACAAGCCCTCCTTTGATCAAGCCAACTGAATACCAAGAAAGAATTTTAAATCCACCTAAGTCCTTCATTTTGAAGTTGCTGTCAAATAAGCCTTTAATCGTATGGCTATTTGGTTTTCATTTCTAGCTATAATCAACTCATCGACATAGGCCACAACAGCTATGATTCTGCTCCTCTTTTGTAGCTAAACAAACTACACTCATTCTTTGATTGAACAAAACTATAGTCTAACACAGTGGTGGAGAACTTAGCAAACCAATTTTGTGGTGCCTGGCAAAGACCATATTGAGACTTGGGAAGTTTACAAACACCTGTTTCTTTTCTCCATATCCAGATGGCAGCTCCATGTACATATCTTCATCAAAATCTTGGTTTAGATGGATATTGTACCACTCCATCTAATGGATTGTCCAATTGCTTATTTGCCATTACTAAAAGAAGACATCTCATTGTCTCAAACTTTGCCACTGAAGCATAGGTGTCATGGAAATCAAATCCCTCAATTTGGGCATAACCCTTCACTATCAATCATGCATTATAGTGCTCTACTCTCCATTTGATTTATATTTCTGTTATAGTGCTCCACTCTCCATTTGATTTATATTTAATTTTATACACCCATCTACAATTGACGGGAGTGACATCTGCTGGAGAAGGCCAAGTACCAAAGTGTAGTTTGATCCCAAAGCTACTAGTTCTACTTTCATGGCTCGATCGCAGTTGGAGTCATGCACTGCTTGGCTGAAAGATGTACGCTTTGAATTTTGAGATATGGATAGCATAAAGGCTCTGTGGAAGGCTGAAAAGGCATTGAATAATAGACATTACTCAAGTGATTTCTTGTTGCACACCTTTGTCCAAGTGAATTAAACATGTGATTCTTGTTGTGCAGCTCCACAGTAAAAATCCTTTAGGAGAACTGAGAGTTTAGGTATTCTAGCTGATCCCCTAAGAGGTTAATTTTTAACAATTCAAGGAAAATTTATTTGTCGCAAGTTTGGTGAAGTGGGTTCATAAAGGAAAATAATAGGTCCAGGTTCAATTTGCATTGGAGTTGTGGAGCTGGGTATAGTAGTTTGCAAATTATCATAATTTTCATGGGACAATACTAAAGAATCAGACACAACATTGGAATCTTTAGGCGTAGGTTGTACCTGATTTGGTTGAGGTACACTTTCTCTTGTAAATTGTTCACCTTGATGTTCGTGAACAGGAAAAGGAGAAAGAAATGAGGTGTCTTCTTCTTTAACAAGTACAAAGGGGAACATACTCTCATAAAAAACTGCACAACAACTTGCGAAATTGGTTTGGTTCTAAATCAAACAACTCGTTACCTTTTTCACCAGAGATATAACCTAATAAAATACAACGATGTGTTATGGAGTCCGATTTTGAGTTAGGACTCAGATTTTGGCATAAAAAATAACCAAAAAATCTTAAGTGCTTGTGATAGGTACTTTTGCAAAAAGTTTTCCAAACAACATTAAGCCATGGAAACTTTCAATTGGACTTGCAACAATTGGCTGTCAAAATGCAAGTACGGATTGAAATTTTAAAGCACTTGCCACATTTAGAATGTGATGATGCTTTCTCTCTACAACACCATTCTATTTCAGTGTGTTGGGACAACTATGATCATGAACAATTTTTTTATTCCACAAAAAATTAAGCTCGGTAGTGAAAAACTCTCCAACATTATCAATTCTAATTTTTAAAACATTGGCTTGATATTGATTTTCAAATAAAATAATGTAAGGTTGAAGAACATTGCACTTTTAAATTTCACTAAATAAGTCCGGACGGCCTTAGTATAGTCATCCATAATGGTAAGAAAGACATGTGATCCAATACTTGGGGCTTGCGTGTAAGGTCCCCGCAAGTCATAGTGTAGAAGTTCAAAAGGAAACTCAGCTATGGTATTACTCAAAATGATAGGTAACATATGTTTTTTTGACATTTGATAGACTTGACATGTAGAACTTGACTCTAAAGATTGTGAATCACATTGAGTGAACAATTTATTCATTGAAAAGGAAGGATGCCCTAGGTGCATGTGCCGCAATGTCTGAAGTCAAAAAGGCATGAAAACAGTAGCTGAACTTAGTAGGGAGTTGGTGACTTGGGGTTAAAATATGTAAAGCTACCTCTAGCCTCACCTGATCGGTAGAAAACAACAATACAACAGCATTGTTCAATTAGATAACTAACTGAAATGAAATTATATTTTACTTTGGGGATGAAGTAAACATTCTTAATAGACAAAGAAGAAGACAAAATCACTTCTTCAACATGAGAAGCTTTGACAATCTGGTTGTTCGGCAAACATATACAAAAAACTTTAGTCAGTTTGATGGTATTAGACAAAAAATTCAAGGACAAACACATGTGGAGACCTGCGTCACTGTTTAAAATCCAACTATTTGAACAATTTATAGACACATGCAAAATGGGCCTGTGGAACTGGGTTAGAAGTGTAATGATCATTTGGTGGGCCGGCATATGTCAATGAGAAATTTCAGATATTATGGCTATCTTAATGTAAATATCCGGTTAAGTGATTGCGTTTTGGGATATCACGTCATTTTATATGGTACAGGGTATTTTTATAATGTATAGATACCTGTATGTAATTACGAATTCTTTGATGGGCTGAATCCATAATTGCTCATAATATAAAAGGGTAGTGGTCTCTGGGGTCGTGCAAAGAGAAAAAGAGAGTTGAAACATCGCTTTTTAGGGTTGTCTCTTCCCCATATGAGAGAAACCGCATGTGCTACGCACAGACCCTAGAAGATCCTACTGCAATCTCACCATCCAGTTGTTCAAATGGATTCAAGTACGCTTCCGCTACAGTTAAAGTTTTAATTCAGTGATTTAGCATGAATGAGATCTTGCTTTAGGGCATATTCTTTTGTTTGTATATGCATTAGGAAATCTCCATCAAGACGTTGAGATGGTTTTTCCTAAGGAGTTGCCTCAACTGAGCATAATCTTAGGCCGTAAAGACAAGTATAGTCTCCTTAATCGGTTCACTTGGTTTCACAGTAGCAGCAGTAGAAACATTTTGCAGACTTGAATAATCGTTAGTGCCATCCATAGGTGCACTCTTACAGGCTAATTTCTCTACCTGCCTTTGCCGATTTTCAATTTTTGAATTCAGTGGATAGCCCACCAACTTATAACACTATTCTTCAGTATCCCATTCGTATGATAGTGGGTACAGTAAAAATGCTGAGGCCTAAAATTTCCATTTCTGTTTCCAATGTTCTTAACATCAAGGTTGGCAGCTGCGACACTAATGTTCTCAACATTGGTAGAATGCATTCTGACCTCTCACTATTTTCCTTTTTGAAGTTCGAGAGAATACAACTTGCCAATGGACGGTAATGGGTCACGCAGTAGAATTTGACGTCTTATGGTTTTGTAAGACTCATTGAGGTCCAACAAGAATTTGTGTTTTTGAAGTTTATCTACAATCACTTTGAGAGCACCACACCAACAAATAGGAAGAACATCATAGGACTCAAGCTCGTCCCAATATTTTGTAGTTTAGTATAGTAAGCAGCCGCTATCATGTTGTCTTGAGACAATTGAGCACTTTAATTTCAGTTGAAACTTCCTTGGTGCCAAGCTTTGGATATATCCCTCTTTGATGTCAACCCAAACTTCTTTGGCTATTGTTTCATAGATAATGCTGCCAGAAAAACTTGTTTGACAAGGAGTTTAAAATATAAGAAAGCACCATTCTATTATAACGTGCCCAAAGTATAAACTCAGTGCTATCTTGACCAAGTGTTGGTAGAGAACCATCATTTAAACAAATTTATTCTTAGCCACAGGGGCCATAGTCATCAATCTACTCCATGTGGTGCAGCTTTCTTCAGTTAATGGCTTGGATACAAGAATTGCACCAAGGTTATCACTGTGATGCAAGAAGGAAGGATTTATCAAATCAGAACTTATCGGATGAGAAGATGCATCTGAACAAGTTGAGGCGTCATTGGTCAAGGCACTCAAGTTGACAGAACACTTTTAGTCATATCAATAAGGCATAAACAGGAACAAAACCAATGATAAAAGGGCAACCAAGAGAAAAACAAGGAGGATCAGTCACCAGGATGGCTATGATACCAAGAGAAAACCAGCGAACAAAAGTAGTGTAGGAAGTTACCATAAAGTGAGAAATAGAGGCACTAAAATAGAGTAGGTGAAACGGTGTCTCATAATAAGCAAGGTTGCACAGTTTTCATTAAGAAGTGAGATGTTTATACAAACGCAAAATTAGGGAGAATTAGGGTAGAGAATTGCTACCCAAATTATTACACAATTCTAAAAATACAATAAAACCACATGAGTGAAATTCCTTTTCTGTACACCCTTCTGCTATTAGTTGGAGATAAAAAACTGTAACTGAATTTCTATACACACCTTTGGACAAATAACAATTGAGATAATCAATTTCAACTCTTAACAATATGTACACAGAATGATTAACATTGTTTTGAAAATTGTACATTTGCTTTTTATAATTTTTCCATAAATCTTGATTCACGTGGCAGTTTCATGACCATATACCGAGGATATTTTATTTCTGACCCCTTTATTCGAAAAACTTTTAGGTGGGACGATGCATAGCAGCTGGATCATGGCATGATATTGTTGCCCTTGTTATATCATTGAATACGTCATGCTAGTGGATGTTTATGTGACCCTCAAACATGCATTACACAACTTCACTCTAGAAACAGTTATTGAGCCTCGGTATTACATGCATTGGTATATATTTTGCATTATAGTATTTTGCTACTCTTAGCATGCATAGCCTAAAATCATCCTTACACTTAAGCTACCATGTATGGATCTCTTATTTTAGCAAGATCCTGGACCCAAGTTTTTTTTTTTGTTTGAAATATATATTTTACCAATTTTATTTTGAAGCTTACACTTCACCTCCTGAAAGGCTAAATGTCTTGCTTCATGCTTTAAACGCCTTTACCAGCCAATTAAATTTTTTGGTTTTTTTATCTTCCTTTAATACTCAAAAGATGGAAGAAAAGTGTCCAAAGATGTCATGATCAAAAGATAGGTTCAGGACTAAGGTTCAAATTTAAATATATTGATACATAATTAAGGGTCCTCTTGAAGACTTCCAATCTGAATTGACTCATGCTGAGCACACTGCATTTAGTGCGGACGGGTTATGGACATTTATGACTCGCTTACTCTGACATCTTCAATGTCAATGCTTGAAGCTTAATAAAATTGGAAATGCTTAACGGATATTGACTAGAATGCATACTGCTGGTAGGTATTTAATAGAGGCAAAAGTAATTTAGTCCCCTAACTATGCACAATTGAAGACTAGGGAAGGCATTGAAGATATGTCTTAACTAGTTTAGTTGGGCACCACAAGCTTTGAATCAATCTCTCTTGTTCCCTGTATAGTAGTTTGTCACATTTAACTACTTTTGACCATCATTTGATTTCATGTTGACAGAATGCAGTGGATTCAAGCACCATTCATTCAATTTGATGAAATGGTGAGAAAATCATTTTTATGGCTGCACTACTCAAGTTATAACACCCACAAATGCCCCTATGTGTATAGGAGAATTATTTCATTCTATCGCCTGGTTTGCACTATCGGTAAACCCAATTTTGTGAAATTAATTCTTTATTCATGGGACAAGTTGAATCCGTGATCAAGCAATATCTCATCCAAAATGTTTATTGTTGAGGCCTTAGCATGAGACTACATAGTTAAATGTATGTAAATTTTACAAAAATACTTTCATTCTTTGATGGATGTCAAATACATGCTACTGTTAATGCTTCAGTTCCTTACTTTTAACCTGCCACGTCTAAATTGATGATGTTGTTGATCAATACATGATAAAGTACAGGATCCAAGTTCAAAAAACCTAGGTTCATGCAAATCAAGGTTTGGACTCCAATTATTATTGTTCATTATATATATATGAAAAATCAATGTTGGTAGATGCCAATAAGTTGTTGTATGGTTAGAATTAAGAAATTTGTTGCTGAAAGTAAATTGCTGTCCGCCACAAACTGTGTTAATACCAATTATACAGTAACCTTTTTAGCGACAAATTTTTTAAATTTTACCCATCTAGCTGCATTCAGCATCTGGAAGGATTAGATCCTCATAGATGGAGAGAGAGAGAGAGAGAGATGATAATAATTTTAATGTGAGAGACCTGTCCCAGTTCTTGTCTCCAACATAAAACTTGGTGCAAATTCTCTGGCAAAGAAGAAAAGTTGGACCTAGTTACCGATAAGCTAAAGCCATAATTTTTTCCAGGAAGTATGAAAAAAGGAGAGGACGTTTGGATCACATGGTCAGAGTGAAAAGTGGTTTATAATGCTAATATGTCCAAGAACTTTCTTATAAAAGGCCAGAGAATGTTTTTATAACTTGTTATCATAAAATAAAAATGTTATAGAACAAGCGGAAAAAATTTCTGGAAGAGCACTCATTCACATATTTTTATATCCAAAGCGGCACTATGTATATAACATAACAAATATTTGAAAATATTAATATAAAAATAAAAAAATATTGAAGGGCTAATGTAGGCAGTTTATATGTAGCTCTGCCTCTGTACAGAACATTTTCAATGTGCACAAACATATCTTACCATCAAATGCTTTCTCGTTTGTCCTCATGTGGATGTAGGCAACCAGCTGCAGCAACCATAATTTGCAATTGTTGGGTCACAGTCTTATTGTTGTAAATAATAAGTCCTTTTCACTTTAGATTGTGTTCAACGGGTTGGAATTTACTGTCCCAAAATTTTATTTTGAGACACTTTGTCCCACTATAGAAAGCTGTAATGAAAATCGAAACTGAGTATCACTCAACTTTTATTTTTCCAAAAAATTGATGAAGTCCTATTCAATTTTGTTCACACCTCTGGGGGCCTGACAGAAATTAAGTGTATAGTGTCACAAATATCGTGATATTTAAAAAAATATCATCATATTAACATAAAAAATAAGAAAAACTAAAAAAGGGGAAATCGGTATGTCGAAAAAAAAGAAAAATATATTTATCATGTTTTTTCACATTTTTTTGCAATTTTTTCTATTTTTCATTTTTCTGTTTTTTAGCATTGACATTATCTTGGATTCAAAATTAAACTCAAACTAAATTATATCTCATGATTTTTACCATCATTAAATGTTCTTTATCACTTTTATATAGTTTTATTTATGTTTTCTTATTACTTTCTGATTTAATTAATTTATAGTTATTTTTAAATTTTTTGAGTTTTTTCTGACATTTTCCTGAGAAAACAACTTTGCCGAAACATACTCAACAAAAATCTTGCTATTAAAAACCCCATACCGATATTTCTGACAATCAGTTTGACACCTATTGCTACCTTCAAAGAAGCTTATTAGAGGACTCAGCCTCTTCAAAAGCAAATGTAGCTTATTTTCCAAATAGGTAAGTGGAAGGTGGGAAGTAATTTAGAGATCGGGATGTCATTAAAACTGGAGGTTGTATCTCATGCTCCCTTATGGGTTTCGGTCCTCCAAAGATGTTGGGAGGATCTTTTCATAGTGTAGTTACCTATATTAGGGCATCCAGGTTTGGTTTCATTTGAATTTTGGTTTTGCATGTGGGATCAT
Organism: Nymphaea colorata; assembly: GCF_008831285.2. Classification (NCBI taxonomy): domain Eukaryota; kingdom Viridiplantae; phylum Streptophyta; class Magnoliopsida; order Nymphaeales; family Nymphaeaceae; genus Nymphaea; species Nymphaea colorata. The sequence continues at coordinate 4,665,661 of NW_022204507.1, read as the reverse complement.
AGGTTCAAGTGTCGAAGCCGCTTCAACTCCTACACCGGATTTGGACCCCTGATTTAACAGATCTAACCCACCCCCTTGCAAGTTCAAATGAACTAAGATAATCAATCACTTAACAACCTCCTTTATAAGTCTTTCAAAATTCTTCGTAATCTTACATACAAGGGACTAAACTTTTGAGGTGTTACACAATTTCACAACTTTGTAGTTGATTGTTATTCTGTATGTGGATAGCTTTGGGAGCAAAATCTGAAACATGAGAGCAAGATTAATTTCTGCCCTTGCAAATTGCATAGACCTATTCAAGATGACAATAGACGATTGAGTGTAGTGGTGGAAGAAGGGCACTAATACATCTTATTATTACAATGGAATGAATGCATATTGGACTATGGGACAGCAGCCTAAGTCTGGTGTGGGCCCTGCATATAGCTATGCCTGAGTCTAGTGTTGGCATACAATCCGTTATCATACAATCCAGCCACTAGGTAGCTCTGCTACTGCCCGCCAGTGGTTCTCCAACACTGCAAGGGGGAGGCGACGATTTCTTCTTGTTAATGTGTCGCCGATGTCCCCGGTGGTTTTGAGCCAATGGTTGCCAACACCATCAAAGGGAGGTGACAGTTTCTCCCCGTTCATGGTCACAGCTGACTAGGCTGCACAAAGAGTCGATCCAACTCGGGCTCGACTCGAACTCACTTGAGTAAACCCGACTTGAGTTCGACTCGTTTTCTGTATGAGTTGAGCTCGAGCTTAAATATAAGCTCGAGTATATTAGCGAGCCGAGTTTGAGTTGGTTGGACTCGACTCAGCTGGGCTTTTTGCTTGGTTTGTTAAATTTTACAAACTTTTTTTTTCTCATTGCTTTCTTCACGTATTTTGAATTTTTCCTTTCCTTTTCTCTCTCTTCACCCACGCTTCCTCTTACCTTCATCATTACACCCACCACCTACCCTCATCATTACTCTTTTCAATCAATCAACCTCATTCATTTTCCCTCTCGTTTTTCTCTCCTCACCCACGCTTTCCCTTATCATTTTTTCTCTCATCTATCTTCACACTGCATTTCCTCCTCCGATGGTGGCAGATGACCAAAGGTAAGCAGCCCCTCAAGTTTCTCTATCTTAATCTCAAGTTTATTGCTATTGATTTCCTGTTTTGCATTTGTGGTCTTTTCCGCATTCCTTTCTGTTTCTCTGGAATTTTAAGTTTCTACTTTTCAATGTTCTAGATTCTGTCGTCTCTTGTTTCCTCAATGCATTCGCATGTGGTTTTGGTGTGTTTCTCAATCTCATTTTTTGTTTTGTTCTTTTCCAGGATTGTTGTATGTGTTGGTTGGGATACATTACAGTCCTTTTTTTGTTTTTGGTATGTGTTCTTTTTGGGTTTCTGGAAATTGGGTCTTCCTGCATTGAGTTCTAATTTCGGAGATGAAACACAATGTAGAATAGTTTACGCTTTCTGGGGAAAACATACATGATAAATGAGTTTAAACGAGCCGACGAGTCGAGCTCGAGCTCGAGCTCAAACACAGTCTCTCGAGTCAAGTTTGAGTTTGAGTTCGAGTTGTGGATCTTGTGTCGAGCTCGAGCTGACTAAACATGAGTAGATCTGAGCTCGAGCTCAAGCTCGACTCTGCTTCTGTGCAGCCCTACAGCTGATGCCCCAACTATTTTTTTTTTTTACTTTTACCTTTTTAAGTAACAAGGAACGTCTGATAACAAAATCAGATGCTCCACAAGAAATGCATAGTTGACATAATGATACACACACACATATATATAGGTGTCAATAAATTCAATTTGGATCATATATCTGACCAAATTAACTACTTTAAAAGAATTGGATTATATAACAAATTATCATCTAAAGCAGTCGGACCAAATACGGCTTTAAGAAATAACACAAGATCGTATTCAGATTCGGATTTAACTAAATATTTCAACAGATTTGGAATCGATTTCAGATTCATGTTAAATAAATATCCTCTATTTGAAAGTTCGTTCCGGACATATTATAATGTGGTTCAGTAGGTTTAAAAGTCAGACTCGGATTTAGATGTGAATTTGACAATCAGATTTGCCTAGGATTTGAATTATATTCAAATTTGGATTCAGATTTGATATAGACATTTCTTCTTTTGCAGTGAGAGATAGGAAGAGTTGTTCAAAAATTATAAATCCTATAAAGTCATTTACCAATGTTTCCTATAAACGCCATTTTCATGTTCATTACCTTGTTTGGCGACAATGAGATTACATCCATGTACTTCTCAGCCCGTAGATTACCTGCCATTGTTCCATAGTTGCTATTTCAGTTGTCCCATCCCAACCTCTGGCAAAACAATGCTGCATACGAGTATTGCTCAAGGTGACAAGCTACGTTTCCATATGAGAAGTGGCCGAAATACATCTCGTTGTGAGCTAGATGAGTATTTCATTTTACTTCTGGGTTGAAAGTTGAAGCCTTTCACCCTTTCCCTCCTTCCTCCTAGAGTGGTAGGTTTGTTTTTGTGATATGATTCAATTTGCATATTGGTGTGCTTCCTTTTACAACACAAGGAGTTGATGCCATGAGAACTTGAACCGGCTACCAGCCCCTGCCCTGTCCATTACGCCATTCCATTCATAGATGAAGTGACTAAGATATATAATAATTAAATTTGTTTTAGGGTTAGAAATAACAAATTCCACCAATTTTTTCTGGAAATCTTGCATAAGTCCTACTTTTTGACAACTTTGAAATGTCGGTGACATTTTCACCGATATTCTCTTAACTGATGTCCCAACTAAACGTCAGTAAAATTTTTACTGACGTTCTTTCCTCCTTTACCAATGTTTCCTGGCCGTTGGTAAAATACCAATTGTTTGTAGTGGGGCACCTATCCACATGGTTGAAGTGTTTCCTTGGATACCAAAAGTTGGTAGAATATCAAATCCCCCAAATCATCAAAGTTTTTTTGCAGATCCAATGGAACTTCACAATGGTATTGGCTGCCACTGCAAACGAACGACAAAATTTTCTCTCAGCCACATTTGCGTCAGAAGGACAAGCAGTGGGGCATATTGGGCCGGTTTATACATGCTGAGGCTGGGCACCCAGTCAGGCTGTTGCCGGATACCCGGCACCCGGCCTGACTTGGGCCCGGGCACCAGAAAAACGAACCCGGGCCAGCCTGAGCCGTTATGGGGCTGCCCCGGGTGGACCTGATAAGCCAGATTTGAGCCCAATAAGTTATTTTTTAAAATTTTTATTAATTTATATATATATATAATATTTTAATTAATTAATATATTGTTTCATATTAAAATTATATATTTTTAAATTTAATTGGGCTGGGCTTAGGCTCGGACTCGGTTTTCCAAGTCCGGCCAGGCCGACCCGATGCCCAAGCTCACTTAAATCCACTCGTTTGGTCAATTCAACGTCCTAACTGGAAGAATATCTACTTTGCAGCCTTTAAAGAATCTTTTGGCCTGAGCAGAGGAGATACATGGGGGATGGTGTGCCGATACCAGCAAATCAAAAACTTTATTAAGAGCACTCAAAATTACGCATGGTGCCTACGCCAGACTTAAACTCGATCAAGTGCCCCTCACTGTAAAAGAAGAAAAAACAAAAAAAAAACTATGCCATTGCTTGGTTGCTGCATATATTAAACAACCGTCACTCCACTCACAAGTCTTAATATACCACCATCATGATCAAAATCATGAGGACAATAAACATCCGCATCATAATATTCATATGCCACTGTTTTGGATCTTCTCCATCAATATTAATCGCACTATAGATGCCCATGCTTTCTTGTACCGATTTAGATTATGTAATTCTTACATCTTTATGAGCACATCTTGAAATTTTTAAAACTTGACTAAGTCTTAAGGGGTAAAATACCCCAACATGAGACGGGCAGTAAAAAGAAAGGAAAAATACAAACTCTTGCGGATGTGTTTCTGGCCCAACACTATATAGCTCCACACAGAACCTAAACTCTGTATATGTAACTTTGGGTAGATGAAAGATTCTGTTGCTGCAGAGTGTCAGATATGCACCCAAAAGCAAAAGAAGGGGAAGTTTTTGTTGGACATTCAACTTTTTTACTACCTATTTTTTCTCCTTAGAAGAGGTTTCCCACTTTTTACTGATCAGGGGTATTCCAAACATTATATCTCGAGTGCACAATTCTTTTTTTTTTTTTTTTTTTTTTTTTTTTTTTTTTGCACGGGACAGTGCATAAACCAGCTTGGAAACTTTGATATGGAACATTATATTCTACTTTGCCCCTATCTCACCGGAGCAGCTCGCTAATGCTTAAAATAAATTTTCTTTCTCTTTGTTCCATGCTTTGCTGTTAGTTTCTTTACAGTTTTTCTCAAAGTGATTTTGCTTTATTTTTTATCACCAAACTTAGAAAAAACGAAGAAGTTCCACTCAGATATTTGAACTTAGTCACCAAGTAAAAAAGTAAAGCCCCTCGCAAGGACCGAAGAGGAAAACTCAAGTAATTGGGAAAATAATGTAAAATGAAAACAAAGTGCCCCTTTCATACGGATTTCGATATTTTGCATGCCATATTCAACTATATTTTTGAAAAAGACTTGACACGTGAGGCATCATTCACAAAGGGGCAAAGCCATGACATCAACGGACAAGGACAGGGTTGGAGTTACAGCCTAGCTAACTAAAGAAGATGGAATGGCCTATCAATCAATGCCCCTCCCATATCGGCTGTATATTATTCTCAAGGGCGTAAAATCATTTAACCTAACAGTTGATCATTCTTAAAGAAAGGAAGCTTTGTTTCTCTAGATTTCTGGGTACCAACATAAGAAAATTAGCTCAAGCGATCCTCACATCCACCTTTGTTCTATATTTTCTGCCGATATTCAAGGCTCACTTTGGGGAATGGGGTCAAAACTGCTGATTAGAATCCTACATCTGTGAGAGAGAGAGAGAGAGAGAGAGACTCCATGCTTGTAATATTGGAGGTTGTTGACCAACACGTTTACAACAGGACCAAACCCAACATAATGGCCATGGCTGCCCGAAGGCTATATATATATATATATATATATATATATATATATATATATATATATATATATATATGAAATATCTGCAGTACAAATTCTTAAGAGTGGGAAGACATGGGTTCACTTGGTCTGATCTGAAGTCATGGAGCAGCAGTGGTGAAACTGAAGGAGGACTGATCATCAGGGAGTGGGAAAGCTTGACAGGAGGGGTTCCTTCATCTTCCTGTTGGTCGAGTGACCAGCATGTGCAGCCTGTGGATCGCATCCCTTGGGGAGAACAACACAACCAGTCTCATCAGGACTGTGGTGGCTATCGATTGTTGATCCCTGCTCAACGAGAGCAGTTGCAACCAGTGCCAGAACGAGGAAGAGCATGAGCGAATGGGAAAGGGAAGCCATTAAATTTGGTGATGGAGAGGGGCACAGTGGCCAAGGTGCCTGCCTTAGCGACTATTTATAGTGAAACGAAGCTGCAGGCTCAAGGGTTTGAGCTCAAACACTGGAACTCTGTAATCAGCAGTACTCGTACGATTTAGAAAATTTACATGAAGAACTTGAGTAAAAATAATGATAATTGTCGAATGTCGGTACTCTCAATTATTGCTTTATTTACTTGTTTTTAGACTATTCGCTAACTTTATATGTGTGTGGTGCTGGGTACTGAAATACAAGTTAAATCATGGTAGGAGAGGTATTCCAAGAAACTGAAAGCAACCCCTATACTCTAAAATGAATGAGGTGTTAGGCGGAAGCTTAGTCTCTCCTACGGTAGAATAAAATTTTATCCCTGCTTACCTAGAATTATTCCCTAACTCAAATCACTTTATAAATCAAGTACAATCTTTAAGGCAAGTTCATGAAACAAACAAACTATTTTCATTGCCAAACGACCCTTTTGGCTTCAATGAAGTTACTACATCTTATTGATAATTGTATGCCATAAGAATCTGTACCACTTGTATATTGCCAACTTGTGGTGGCAACATCATCTTATCCCCATGATATTTGCCCACCAAGCTTACCTCATGTGCATGAGTACTAATTAACTTATAACAAAAAAGACAGCTCAGGAGGGCAGACTAATATGATAGGATCAGAATTCAATAGTCTTCAATCAATTAGACGGTTTATTTTGTGTTAGTGATGACAAGGTTGGGGGAAGTAGCCAAAATATATAATGCAATTGTTTTGAGACACGTAACTGTACAATCAACCATGCCTGTTTGGCATCGGGACTGGATTGGGGCCAAGCCAAGTTTTAAGCCTAATACGCCAGAAATACTCTGGCCCAACTGGCCAGGCCCAAGGGCTAGAGGGAACTTGACCCGGCCCAACCAGGAGGAACTCAATTTGAAAAAAAAAATGTCATTTGACGTAGGCCCCTCTCTTTTTATAATCCATTTCTCATGGGGGTCCTTTGGAAAAACCATAGAGACTAAAGCTTTTAGTAAGGTTGTGTTGGTTTAACCTGATGATAAATCCCTCGTGATATGAGATTCTTAAGATTTTAGATGCATGGATTTAAGATCAGACCTCCGATCTTAAATCCATGACTTTGAACATGAATAATAAAATGAGAATCTCCTAAAAAACACCTTTTTATGCAATGTCAAGTCTTAGCTATATGAGGCCATCAAACCCAACCTAAAAGAAGCTTGGAAAGCTTTGAAAAATGTGATAAAAAAAGAAACCAGCCCTTTTTTGAAAGGTATTTTAGTCCTTATCCATCTCCTAGTGGAGATAATAACCCATGGGAATGCCATATAAAAGTTGGTGAAGTGTTCATCCTTTTCACTATCTCTCTACTTTAATTTGTTATAAGATAACGTTATGAAAAAGACAATGAAAAGTAGAACAGGTTAAGTAAATCAAATGTTGAATGTTGTTAGATAGCTAAGCGTTAAAAATCAATCATTACTAAAACCTCCATGAATCTTTTTGCACCATAAATCATTCGTAGTACTTATGTGGCAACCATTTTTTACTTTATCTGACATATTTGATTTCCCCATATACAAGATGATTCAATTCTGCCTGTATATGCAGTAATGTGTTTGTGTGTTTACATATTTTGCAGGCTGTCTTATCACGAAGACAGGACAATTCTTTCTCTTCGAAGGAGGCAAACCCCCTTTTGCAAAAAAAAAAAATAAAAAAAAGAAACTTTGTTTTTGATGGAAATACCTTTGATAGTGAAAATTTCTTACTAAGAGGCACTAGTTATAAAATTTTTAAAATTTTAATACGCACTAGTATAACATATCAATATAAAAATATGAAATTTTTTTGTGGGCTTGCATACGCAATTGCTCATACCATACACACTTGCCTCCTCTGGCTGCTCAGTCGAGTCTCATATGATTTTCTTTACCATGACGCAAGGAAGAGACCAAGATTTCTTTTTATGATTTATTACTTTGAATTTATTATATATATATATATATATTATAAACATATATATGTATATATTATAAATATATATATATAGATATATATATATATATATATGACAAGAACAGGTCCACATTGCCTCCACAATGATTCCCATAATTCTAATCTCAACAGTTTTCAATACAATCAAGATAGCACCATTTAACTTTTAAACTGAGGATATGACTCTAACACACCACCCAACCCAAGCAGTTGCGCTAGAGAGAGATGGAATCGGGGCGTAGAGTGCAAAAAGAACAATGAAAATAGAAAAGAAAACAATTGGCTATAGGAAGTTTCAAATTTACTAGATGTTAGATGTTGTTGGATAGCTAAACATTAAAAATCAATTATTACTAAAACCTCCTTTAATCTTGTTGCACCATAAATCATTTGCAGTACTTAGGTGACAATTATGTTTAAGTGATAGTTTTTAATTTTTAACTATCCAAAATCTGACATATTTGATTTCCCTATACACAAGAAGATTCATTTCTGCCTTTATACATGTGTATGTATTTGTGTGTGTACATGTTAGGTAGGCAGTCCCATGTTTCTCTCTAGAAAAGAAGACGACTGCCTCCTGCAAAAAAAAAAAGAAACCTTTAGCTTTTGATGTAAATACCTTTTACAATGGAAGCTTGTTACCTTATCTCGATGCCAATAAGGGGTGCAGTCAAAACTTTTTCTTGAAATATGTCAAATTATAATTTTAAAATTTTGATAGGAGCCAAATTATTATTTTTAAACATTTTTATATAAGATAATTTTTTAAATTAATATGTAATTTTTTTTTTTTGGTGGAAGTAGAGGAAGGAAAGGCTTTTGCCGCCCCCTTTTGGCTCTGCCCATGATGCCAACAATGATGGTACAGGAAAGCATTACTGGTGACCTGTGCTTATAAATAGTCGTATTAATGATGGTTGATGGTGTGACAATAATTTATGGTAAGCAGTTTATGGTGCTGTAGCAACGGAATTCTAATGTGTTGCCATTCAACCATCTAGTATAGAAGTGTTGAATCAAACCGTGTAAATTTGTCTGTCAACTGACGGATCGGCCACTTCAACCAGTTTCGGTTATCAGATTCCAGACTCTTCTTCTAACCATGTAGTTGTTTGAATATGTAATTCAAATAAATAAATAAATAAATAAATACAGTTACATCTCCAATTTGTAGTAGCCAATGCACATCACAAAGTTCAGGGCGGGCGCCGGGCCGGGCGCTGGGGGGCCAGGACCAGGCCCGGCACTGGCCCAGGTCTGGGCCAAAAAAACCTGGCACTTGCCCGTTAACATTTAAAAAGTGATTTTTTTATTTTTTAAATTTAATAAAATATATTTTATTACTGAAAAATATATATGATATTAAAAAAATACTTTTTTTATTTATAACCTGGCTGGGCCTGGGCCCGGGTTTCATGTATCAGGCCAGGCCTGGGCCCAGGCCCAACGGGCCAACCTGGACCCAATGCCCACCCCTACATAAAGTATGGTGTGTTCGTGTAGGGATGCCAACCGATTGGAATAGAATGAAAAAATATCTTTTAACTTTTGGGATGTTTACATATTTGGATTCAAATATGAATAAAAAATAGTTATGTTTGATTTTAATCCGAAATCCGATAAGACAGTTCTAATCCAATTTTTACATTTATTTTTGAATCTGAATCCAACTGAACCAATTTGGCCTGTAAGAGAATTAGGTATACGATTTTTATTTAAAAATAAAATTGAACATCTATTTGCATTTGAGTCTGATCAGATATTTATTATATTTGTATATAAATCTAGATTCAATCAAATGTCATTTCCTAAATCCAAATCTGATCCAATTTTTTAATTGTATATTAATTATTTTTTTCATATTTGATTTTTTACATAATGGTTTGGGATCTCCAATCCAAATTAGATATATTAACATTCTTACATCCATTTCTTACTAGTCATTCATATATATATATATATATATATATATATATATATATATTATTTATTTATCTATTTAAAAACCAAATTCACCCTTAGTATTACTCACGATTTCATAATAAGAAACAATCAGATCCAACTGATATGAAAATGATAATCATCGCCTTTCATTTGTCATTTTTCAAATCAGGCCGTCCTTTTTTCTGTTTGTTTTTGGATGCCATGACCAATTCGCATTGAAAGGTCTCCCCTTTCACCTTCTCCAGTAAAAGTAACATCACACCGAAAGCAAGCTCGTCCAAATTAAGGGCATGATGAGCCATACAATATGCATTAAATTCGACATTTACAATTTTTTCTATGACACTTTTTAAATCATGGTGATAAAAAAATGTGCTTTTTATTAAAATATTCATTAAAAATTCAATAAATAAGTTAGTAAAATAGGACAAAAAAATATTTTTTATTGAAAAACATGACAAAATCAAAAATATTAGAAAAAAGTGAAAAAATATGTTTTTTTCACGTTTTTCTTCACCAAAGACCCAAAAAATTGTTATCAAATTGGAATTCCACCATCTCCTTCTGCAATTGGAATCGAGTTTCATGCAGTCGTAGTGCCTAAAGGGTAGTTGCTTACTTTGGACCTCATTGACATCAACAACCTCTTCTTTTTACAAGTTCTTGATCTTACAAATAACAGTTTCTAAGGTCATCCTTTTATTGATTTTCATCGCCTGCCTCTTTTGGAAGATCTATCCTTGAAAAGAAACCATTTTGATATCTAAGCGAACCGTTCTAAAAAAATTGAATATAGAAAAAGATTTAATATCCGATCAAAAAGTTGGATTGGATTCAGATTTAAGAAATGACATTTGATCGGATTTGACGCGATTCAGATATATAAACATCCGATTGAATTGACATTCAAATAGGATTTAGTTTTTAGATAAATATTTTATATCCAATGCCCTTACATTTTGGAAATCGGTTAGATTCAGCTAAAAAATTCAGAATTGGATTCAGATATGAATGTAAAAAATCAGATTTAGATTGTAAAACTGGATTTCAGATTTGGATTCAGGTATGACTTCTCTTTGTTCATATTTGAGTATGAATTTGAATCTGAGTATATGAATATTTAAAAATCAATACAAGTATATATGATTCAAATCCGATCCATTGAAAATCCCTAGTTAATCTCACAGACCTTGCAGCACAACTTAATATATATTTTGTGTCAATATATTCTTAGATTTAAGATTATATTGGTAAGGTTAGATTAAAAAAAATACTTTAAATATCAGATTTAGTCCCTGACCTGTTGGTCTGGTTTCTATTTTTATGAAAAAAGTTGATTTGTCTATTATCAAAATGTTGATGATATAATAGCCAATCATTTTTGCTAATTATGAAAACACTATTAAAGCCCAAAAAAAGATCAACTTAATATATATTTTGTGTCAATATATTCTTAGATTTAAGATTATATTGGTAAGGTTAGATTAAAAAAAATACTTTAAATATCATATTTTGTCCCTGACCTGTTGGTCTGGTTTCTACCAATATATATATATATATATATATATATATATACATATATATATATATATACATATATATATATATATATATATATATATAGGGAGAGAAAAAAGAAAAAAAAAGACAAAACAGCCCACTAGAACTGTCAAAGCCACTCTCTCTTTATCTCTCCTTATTTCACCTCACCTCTCTTGGACCCCTTCCATACACTCCCCCTCCCTTTCTCAATCTCTCCATCAGAGCATTATTGAAGAGAGAGAGAGTGCACACACGCATATGAGAGAGACAATTTATGAGTCTTGCTGTGTTGACTCAAAGAAATGGTCAATATGCTTGCACATCGAGAGAGACAATTTATGAAAAGAAAACAAATTAAGAGATAGTACCTGGTGCAATGTAACCCATGGTTCCAAGGGTGGTGGTAAGAGTCGATGACTTGTCACCAACTATAAACTTTGCAATGCCAGAATCACCAACATATGCAGTCATGCTTTCATCTAGAAGTACATTACATGGCTTCAGATCACAATAAAGTATCACCTCCGAGTAACCATGGTGAAGATACTCTAAAGCACAAGCAACATCAATCATGATATCCAATCTTTGGAAGAGATTCAAATGACGGGCACCTGAATGTAGATAGACTTCTAGGCTGACAAGGGGCATGTATTGGAGAACTAAAGCCTTGAAATCTTCCTTAGAGCAAGACGTAATGACATTAACAAGGTTGTGGTGCCTAATTTGGCACAAGATAGTGCATTCAATGTCAAAACTTTTAGATGCTCTCTCAAATGACAAATTAATGACCTTAACAGCCACTGTCCTTCCGTCTGCTAGAATTTCTTTGTACACTGAGCCAAAGCTTTCACTTCCAAGAAAGTTTGCATAACTGAAATTGCTCGTTGCATGCAATAGCTCTTTGTAAAAAATCACTAGGAGTGTAATTCATTGTAATCTTTTAATGTCGTCAGGATGCTTCGACAACCCCCTCTTTCTATAGCATGAGATACCAATGAGTGTGCAAACAATGACCAAAAGTGCTAAGCATCCAATTGCGCAAGCAGCAATGACACTAGCCGCATTGCTCTTACTTTGCCTCTCTATTTTGTCTAAGCACAATGGGACACGGAATTCGGGAGCTCTACATAGTGCATAGTTCCCTAGGAATGACTCAGCAGAAAGGTTTGCAAACTTTCCACCATTTGGAATCTCTCCTTCTGATCGATTGAAGGACAAGTCTAAGACATGGATGTATTGAAGTTTCTCCAATGATTTTGGTATCTCACTGGAAATTTTGTTATGGGAAAGGGCAATAGCTTTAATGCTTACCATATGATCAAGTTGTTGAGGAATGTTACCGTCAAATGTGTTTTGAGAGAGGTTCAAATACTCTAGCATTTGGAGCTTTGATAATAATGAAGGCAGCTCTCCACTCAGCTTATTTACTGAGATATCCATGTTGAACATCATGGCAAAATTCCCAAGACCCATAGGTAGGTGACCTTTGAAAGAGTTGCCTTGCAAGTATAGCACCAACAAATCCTTCAACTCACAAAGACCAGGCAGTAATGTTGATGACAAATTGTTTGAGCTTAGATCCTGCACTTGCAAACTAGTGAGATTGTTTATAAAGTTTGAAATTGACCCAATTAGCATGTTGTGTCTAATATAAAAAAAAAAAAACATGCGGACCAACTGGTAGATTTATAGTGGGATTCGGCCTTCTAATGCGTTGTTACCAAGAGAAAGCACCTGTAAGCTGTGCAATTGTCCTACATTTGGTGGAATGAGCCCTTTTATTTTGTTGGAACTCAAATATAAGGAAATTAACTTGGTCAAGTTGGCTAAGGCCGATGGGATAGTACCTTCAATCAGATTAGAGGAAAGGCGAAGTCTCCACAAGGTGATTGTCAGGTTTCCAACAGAGGCCAAAAGGATGCCGTTCAAAAGGTTGCGTAGTAGATCAACGTCCTCTAGCAGTCGACAGTTGGTGAAGGATGTCAGAATGGAGAGCACATGGTTGCCAGGGTCATTGGTCAGCATATTGTCGTGGAGGTACAGGTGCCTGAGTTGTGTCAAACTACCTAATTCTAATGGTATCGGACCACTGAATTTATTGTGTCCTGCACTTATAGTTTGGAGACTAGTTGCATTGGAAAAAGAAGGTGGGAAAGGGCCATCAAAGTTGTTGTCACTCATTGCGAGCAATTTGAGATTGGGCAGGAAGCGGCCAACATCTTTAGGGGAGATGCCCTGTTAGTTGATTGGTCATGAAACTCAAAGTCTGAAGAGCGGATAGGTTAAACAAGCTGTCTGGCAGTGTACCAGTGAGATTATTCTTTTCCACACTAAAGAATTGCAAGCGGGTTATGTTTCCCAACTCGGAAGGAATGTTCCCACAAATATGATTTTGACCAATATTAAGGTGCTCCAGCTTTGAGAGGTTGGAAAAAGTGACTGGAATGGTGCCCGTGAGCTTGTTATCATAAAGATTTAGGACCTTGAGTTCCTGCAGACAGCCTAAGAACTCTGGAATGCTTCCATAGAGTTCGTTTTCTGCTGCAAAAAGCACCTGGAGATTTGGCAGGAAGCGGCCAACATCTTTAGAGAGATGTCCTGTTAGTTGATTGGTCATGAAACTCAATTTCTGAAGAGTGGATAGGTTAAACAAGCTCTCAGGCAGTGTACCAGTGAGTTTGTTCTTCTCCACACTAAAGACTTGCAAGTGGGTAATGCTTCCCAACTCAGAAGGAATGTTCCCGTCCAGCTTAGAGAGGTTGGCAAAAGTGACTGGATTGGTGCCCGTGAGCTTGTTATCATAAAGATTTAGGAACTTGAGTTTTGGAAGACTGCCAAAGAACTCCAGAATGCTTCCATAGAATTCGTTTTCTGCTGCAAAAAGCACTTGGTGATGATGACAATGGCTCAGTGTTTGTGGAATTGACCCTTTAAAATGGTTTCTCCATATGGAAAGTTTTTCCAACCAAGGGAGGCGGATAAAATCAATGGGAAGATGACCGTGGAAGTTATCTTTTGAGAGATCAAGAACCTGTAAGAATGAGAGATTGCTAATGTATGGGGAGATTGTACATTCAAGTGCCTTTTTAGAGAGGTTCCGAGCAACTACCCTTTGTGAACCACGACTGCATGAAACTCCATTCCGATCGCATAAAGTGATGTTCGAATTCCAATTTGATAACACCTTATAAGGGTCTTTAGTGACAAGGGATTTGAAAGACAGCAATGCGAATTGATAAGTCACATTGCTCAGACAAACAAGGGCTGAGGGCACCTCCCTTTGGCCAAGAACCACAACCAAGGTGAAGGAGGAGAAACACAATAGAAAGGTGAGCAGTTGAGGTGACCAACCGGTGGTAGCCATGCCTGTCCAACTTGTTACGCAGTACATGCATGTGCAGTAATTCAAGGTCATTAATTTATGTATAGATTCTCTTCTAGAAAATTTGTTCTTTTATTTTTTCAAGTGGTAGAAGGCTCGGGTTTTACTGGTTTGGAATGCATTGCTTCATATTTCCAAATCTAGGGGCACGGCTGATGATTACATACATGAGACTCTTTCTTGTTTCCCTTTACCACTTTCAACTCTATTCAATTCCAAATCAAAGTTGTCAATTGAACTTCTTTTTTCCCTAGATATGCTGTCCGCCTTTTAAATGGCAAGATTTTTCTATCTTATAATATCGTTAGCATGGAGAAAACAGGAAAAATGTGGTAAATTTTAAAAAAATTAAGTAAAATTTAAAAGTTAAGGAAAATAAGATGAAGGGTTGGCAATTTAAAAAAATAAGTAGATGAGAAACAAATAAAAATTAGGAGTTGGAAACGAGCAGTTTAGCAATAAAAATGTATGAAAAAATGTCTCAAATGAAAAAAAGGGAAAAAACAAAAAAAAAGGAAAAAAGTGCATCTTTGGTGTGGCATTTTTTTTCCAAAAAATTGCTCGAATTGGCTGGTTCATTCAAATCTATGCTAAATCAATTTAATCTAATCCATCTGTTTTCAAAAAAAGTTATTCTTTTTTATTATCTTCTATATATTATTTATTTCTCAAAAGAATATAATTTTCATATTTTGTGCTGATTAACAACCAAATCGTTTAAATCAGCGGATCGACCAGCGCATGGAAGCTGCTTAGTAACTTTATCCACTCGTTTCAAAAGCTGAATTTCCAAAGGTGGCATAAAATATGAAAAATTATATTCTTTTTGAAAAATAATTAAACAGTATAAAAAACTAATTAAAACATTTTTTTTTAACAGGTGGACTTGATCAAAATGACGTAGCAAAGACTTGAAGCAACCGGCCGATTCAAGCCAATAATATTTCCAGCTAATCCCATCCAGTCGTGCTAGCGAAGATTTGAAGCAACTATGCCATTCGTGCTATCATGGTTCCCCATATTGCACTAATCAAGCATCGTAGTAGTTGCAAACATTTTCAAGACTGACGAGAACCCCCACTTACATATACGTTGTGAGAGATGACAACAAAAATTTGGTAGTAAATATAATCATAAAAAACACATCTTTTTTTTTTTGAAAAAATAGTGATAAAGCACGAAAATGAGCCCGCTGAATAAAACAGTAAAAAGATATACAAAAAAAACGTGGTTTTCCTGTCTTTTTCATATTTTTTTCAATTTTTTAGAAAGTTACCATATTTTTTTTTTGCATTTTTTGCTTTCATTTTTCATGCTCACCGTATTATACGATAGTTGAACCTCCCTGTTTAAAAAGCAAAAAAGAATATTCGTGATTATGGTAGAAACCTATTTATGGATACATTAAAAAAAGAAAGTTGACAGTTGACAACTTTGGTTTGAAATTGAATAGAGTTGAAAAGGGGTAAAGGGAAATAAGATACTGGCAAGACCAGGAAAAATA
The DNA here is from genome assembly GCF_008831285.2 of Nymphaea colorata. Taxonomy (NCBI): domain Eukaryota; kingdom Viridiplantae; phylum Streptophyta; class Magnoliopsida; order Nymphaeales; family Nymphaeaceae; genus Nymphaea; species Nymphaea colorata. The sequence goes on along the minus strand of NW_022204507.1, from coordinate 4,649,820 downwards.
CTCATGCATGTAATCAGCCATACATTACTGGACCCACCCACGTTTGATTTCATTGAAAAAATTAGACAAATATTGTCCTCACGTTTGGAAAGAAAGAGCATCTTCCTTGATTTTTCTTCACGTGTAATGGAATTTCAGATCCATTACGGGACCAACCCACGTTTGATTTCTTTGAAAAAGAAGCTCAAGTCTTTTTCTTTTGTATTGTTTCTGCACAGACTAGGACCCTAGAGTTTGCAGCATTGACACAGACTTACGAAGAAAAAGCCTGAGCACAGTTGAACCTCTAGCAGCCAATATCTGACCAGGGTCCAATGCAATGTTTGGAGGTAGGTGAGTTGTAAAATATATCAACTATGTGCGATGGCCTTAATTATCGGTCAAATTTCATAAAATATTTGTCAAATTCAAGGACATGTTAGGTGGCCTGAGGCAAGAAAAAGACTCATGCATGAAATGTGAAGCAAGCACTTTCCAAAGCATTAAACCTTCAACTCGTGTTCGTGCACGTACTGGACAGGCATGGCTATCACCAGTTGCTTTATCTTTATCTAGATCTTTATATATATATATATATATATTAACAAGCTGCTTATAGCCATGAGTACCGTTACGTATCTCCAAAATTCAAAAACTAAGATAAAAACAGAATTTCTTTAGCATTTGCATGGATCAAGCATCTATTCTGTGAAAATTTAACAGTTCAACCAAGTTGTTGGTTATGCATAGTACCTCGTTTAGAAATGGTTTCCCAGTTATGCTGGAACTTTTGAACTCATGAAAGGACTTCGGGGTTAAGTTGAGGCAAATAATGCATCCTGTTGCTGCATGATCAGGACCAAGACACAAACATTCAGCAGTCGATGGCAGAATCACCACCAAATTTCTCAAAACCGAAGGCAAAGAAATGCTCTCTGTCATTTGATTGTGTTATATGAACATGAACAGCTTGCTGGAGAAAGATCAGCAGAGTTGCAATTAATGCTGATATTCACAGTGATGTTTGCCAAGAATTGACTCAACCCTTCAAAAGCACACGAAAGGAAACAAACCAAAGCACACAGATACATGTTATCAGTTAAACTTCACAAAAAGAGATTAATTTCTACGTAAGACTGAAGGAGCCAAAAAGTATATTATTTGACAATCATTTCTTTGGTGACTTATGGCATAACCAGTACCCAAATATTTAATTTACAAGAAAAATAAGATTAACATTACTTGCACAAGCATATCAGTGCACTGTATATGATAGAATGTATGTGCCAAGAGGTGGAGCCAGAAATTTTTTCATTGCAAGGACCAAACTATAGTTTCAAAATTTTAACAGAGACCGGAATAAAGATTTTTTTATTTTTTTATATATGTTAAACTAAGATTTATGGAATTTACATGTCAATGTTTCAATTTCTTAAATTTGAGGGTGGGGGGCCAAGGCCCCTGCCGGTGCCCCTGCCTCCATCCCTGGTGTGTGTTGTAACTATGGGTCTGTCTAAAGTACTATTAGCAATTTTGGCTTGACATATAATATCTTGTTAGATACTGTAGAATTTTAATAGTCACTGGTGTCATCTCTCAAAGCATTAACATAGCTTAATGAATTACCCAATAATATCAAGGCAAAAGCCAAAAAACCAACAATCGAAAATCATAGCAACAAAAGAACATGAACTTAATGAGCCTTCTTTTGGCAATGTTTCGTAACATATTTTATTGATGTTTTAATCAATTAAATGGATTTAAATTTTATCAAAGTGCTTCCCAAATGTTGTTTGTCACATTCAGGCCTGTACATGAGTATAAAAATTCAATCACGCAATTAGTATGCTTCACATATATTTCGGATGCTCATACCTTGCTTCAAGCGAGTAATCAAACCTGAGTTCATCTGACCATCACATACACATTCTAGTATTTGGTTCCCTATGTTACTATAATGACAAAAATCCAGCATCCATAAGTTAAAGCACACAAGTGGGCAATTATTTCACATAAAACTGTAAAAATATGACAATCATATATACCTGTGGAAGCTAAGCAGATGCAAGCCAACATCTAGCTCCATGATCAAAGTTGCATGCGTGCAACTCTAGGAACAAAGCCGGAACAGTTTATTATTATTCAAGACATATCCTGTTTGGATCTGATCCAATAAAGTTATAAGACTAGATTGTAATCTTATTTGATTAGCTGACCTGGGTCATTGGTCCTTAGTTAAGAGAAATTAGTGGTTCTGGCCATCGGGGTTTAGACCCAGGTTTTCAATCTCATGACGGTCAACAACTTAATTAACTAACATTCGGACTGAGTCTCTAGGCCTTACCTGACACGATTGTTGACTCGCTTGGAGCCTTTTTCACCGCAGCCTTTTGTTTTTACGGTTGACTGAGTTATGTTTTTATGGACGTAAACAGGTCAGATTCGAGTCAGATATTAATTGGAACAAATCTGATCTATTCACATCCTTAATGGAGGAGACCACAAGAGTGTTCATACCTAATCAAGTCCCGCTAACAACCCTACTGACCCGTTATTGAAGTCTGATCACCTAAGTCGAGTTGGTCAGGTCATTAGGCACCACACGCATTTTCTTGACCGACTGGTCAGCAGTCAATGCACGTATACGTATATATATATATATATATATATATATATATATATATATATATATATATATATATATATAATCTCAAAAGCGACCATGTTCCTTCCAACCTTCCTTGGCTTTGTGTATATATATATACACATTTTTTGACGGTGACTAATAGCACTTAAGTTTGGGGGTTTTTGCATGGTTATATGACATCTGTATTGGACAAGCTCTGAGTTTAAAATGATGGAAAATACATTTTATATATACATGCGCACACACACACATCAAGAGAGTGGGTTTCTCTAAAAGCTGACCAGCCAGCAGCTCCCATCTGAGCCCATGGACCAAGATCACAGCCATCAGCTGCATCATCCTATACCCATGCTCATGCCAGGGCAAATTCTTTGGCCTGCCCCGAATGATATCACTTCAAAATCAGTCCCCTTTACATCTATGTGCTCATACTTGGATCCAGACATGAACCTCTCCGGCTGGAACTCCACTGGATTGGTCCATATGCTCGGGTCCAAGCTGGTAGCCCAGACATTGACCAAGAGGCGCACACCATTGGGGGGGATGTGGTAGCCAGTAACCCGGCAGTGAAAAGGCAATTAATTTGCCTATTTCTTGCTTATCTAGAGTTACCCATCTAATTCATGAGGACCATTTCATTCATTTTGAGAGAAAAACAAGAAGAAAAAGGTATAAACTAATACTAGTTTACGAAAATACACATCATCTATAATAATTTTCACCATTTAAATTGGATTTGTATGCCACTCTAGGGTTTCCATGGAAAAAAATTAACTCATTTTGAAAAGTTAAAAACTGTAATCATGTTCCAAAAACCACCCGCAAAAGCATCAGTCTTCAAAATGAAAGGAACCAAAGGATTTGAACCAAATGCACTATCTTGCCAACTCTCAATAACAAATGCATCAGTCTTCAACAAAACTCCTTGTTTTGGAGCCAACTGAGCTAAGTATAGAACCAAGTTCCCGGGAAATTATAATCTGATCTACTAACTCTATAATGATCAAATTAAATTCCTCTGAAGAATTACCTATAGAGTCGTCAAAACTTCTTATCAAGGACCTAAAATCCTAAACTTGAAAAATGCACAAACTACACCACAAATTTTTAAACATTGCAACTTGAAATTCGTAGATGTCAACTGTCTTTTAGTAATGTAATAATCCTGACAAGGATTTGAATTTTTGTTGTAAATACCCCATTTGTTGACTAATAATATGGAAGAGGTCGTATCCCTCAGCAGGTTTTCACTGACAAGTGAAACCCCCACCTCTCTTAACGTGACTGTAAAATTCACAGCTCTCAAATCAACAGAAATTAAAAAATATAATCACAAATATAATGGGAACATTTATATATGCATAACGTACTCATTATATGCCTTGCTTCTAGTGACTTGTGTAAGTTCTTATAGAATGATGAGCAATTCAAGTACCAATCTATTTAATCTCCTCTGTAAAGAAGGAACCAGGATCTGATTATTAAACCGAATCCCAATTTTGGTACCCAATTTTGGTACGCATTTTTGTTGATTTTTCTTGTTGTGCATTTTTTTTATAGGTTTGAGAAATTGTGCTGAGGATTTATGTGAACTACGGCAAATCAGGTGTCCTTACTTAGAATAAGGCTGCAATAATGGACTAAGTTCCAACCCTCTTTCAGGTAACTTGCACCGGAAGTGTGTGAGTGTTCTACATGATTAGTCACCAAATCCCTTAGAAATAGAACACACAAGCATATTAAGCATATCTTTATTAAATCCTATAAGCAACTGTAATTGAGAAATGCAAGTGAGAGCTCTCAATGAAAGCAATCAAACCACATTAGCCTCTTGGAATCCACCTTCTGAACATTTTAGCCAATGGCTAAAATGTTTGAATTAAATCTCATGGTATATATGGATACATTTCAATTATCCTTCTATCATTCTTGTCTTCTGTCGTATCCTTGTCAGCCCTACAACCACTTCATTCATGTCCATTCTCTCATTTGGAGACACTCTTGAACATGACAAGCCTATCTCCATGGTCATCACCAACAGATCGTTCCTAGCAGCTGATCTTTCAGTTGGAGTAGTATTGCTTTCGTTCAAAAGATGGCTGTCAATGACATCTGAAATTGCAACAGGAAATGCTTCAGCCACCCATTGCCTCAAACTAAAATCCCCATCAAACTGTTCATCAGTTGGCTTTCCTCCTGTAAACACCTCAAGGAGGAGAATTCCATAGCTGTAGACATCGGCTTTGATTGACACCTTTCCAGCCATCCCAAATTCTAATTCAACCAGTCAACAATATTATACATGATTAGCGAGTGCAAAATAATTGGATGATGCTAATGCGTGACACAATAGCATTGATTGCACCTTAATGGACTTAAGATCAATTGAACCTCCAATCCTGCCTTTCTCATTTTGTATTCTGATACACATCTAAAAGAATACAAGCTTATCATGTAGAATTGAAGTCCAATATAACTGATGTTCAAGTACCCTTAAAAGAAATGAAACATGTATCCATTTTTTTTTTATTGTGGAGCCTGTGAGGTTGGTGGAGATTCATTAATTGTATGGTGTTGCCTCCTGTGACATATCTCCAGGTTTTCCTAAACATCTCATAAATTGTGTGAATTGTTTAATAGTGTCAATTGTCAGCCAATCTTAAGCCATTTGGTAGACAGGCATGTGTGATTAGGGATTTTTATTACAAAAAAGGAGAAAAAATTACAACTTATGTTAAAGGAAAAAGATCAATTGAAGACTATTGCTTGTTGAGAACATGTCACCAACGCATATTTGTGTACATGAGCACAAAGGAAAGCAAAAACTATAATGCAGCACCACAAGCCATATGAAAAAGAAATAGTTCATCCAGGTAGAATAGTTAATCAATGGCCTTTACAATGTTGGGCTAGGAACTGCTTGTGGATGCCTTTATGTGTGAACTATCAAATCGTGATGATTAGATGGATCATGAATGTTTGCACAACAATTATTATATTTATTGATATTATATTGCAAATCAGACACACAGATACACACACATAAGAGTATAATTACCTAGACCACATAAGAAAGGGCCTATATATATATATATATATATATATATGTAGGGCGGGAGAGAGAGAGAGAGAGAGGAATTGGTAAAAACCAGACACTTTATATTTTGCTTCAAAAATATTTTAAATAAAAAATAAACATCCTATACATTTATAAAAACTATTTTGATATAAAACATGCTTTGAGTCAAGTTGTTTTTATAAAAAAGTTGAATTTTCTACAATCAAAATGTTGATGCAATAATAGCCATTTATTTTGCTCTTAAAACACCCAATTGGTGGGTGCATGGCAATAGAACGTTGATTAGGAAATACATGTTGCTCTTAAATTGTTGTGCAAACAAATTTATTAATTGAAAAATGTCGTTCTCATATTTTAATAAATAATGAATAAGTGCACGTGAGCAATGTGTTCCTTTAAGGGGTAGCATAGAGTGTGAAGGTTCCATGAATCTGCCCAGAAAATTGACAAAGGTTCATGAAACAATAGCTCTAGTGTCCAATGAACCTTCTATAAATTTGCTGTAAATTTATGGGACACTCAGAAAGTGTCTCTATTTCCAAACACCCTCTTAGCACCTTTATAAACTAAAGGGCAACACAAGGCACTGAGCCAATTTATAAACTAGTCCTACGCAAAATGGTGGGTCAGAAGATTACATCATAAAAACATAAAAGATGATTGTTGTATATGAAAACACCCTTACTTTGAACCGGGTCCAGATCTAGAACTTCGAGAACATTTTCAGTTGTAATAACTTTGGATTTGATGTATATTCAAACTCCGATTTTAACTATGCATTGGACTCAGATATTTAAATTTGGATTTGGATATATAAATTCAGCTTTGTTTTATTTTGAATTTAGTATCCAATTGGATATATACCAAATTACTTAATTTTAAGACGATATGTTAAAAGTTAGGTTGTATGGAAAGAAAATATTTTTAACATCCAGGAATTTACATACCCATTCCTCTCTCCCATTCTCGTCTTGGGTCAGCAATTTTGGACAGAAGGTTAGAGTTGTATCTTATTATCCAGTCCTTGGTGCAAGACCCATAAATTGCCCAAGCCTGATATCTAAATAAACTTTGTGATTTTGAGAAATGAAAAAAAAAAACAAGATCACGTATCCAAATTTTTTACATAATAAAATAGGATAGATGAAAAACCTAGAAAAAGAAAACTGCAAACGTGAGAAAAGGGAAGCGTAGAAGATTGGGATTGAGACATTTTTCCCAGATTTGTTTAGCAGAAAAAATATATGGGACTTTGCCAGTGTGCATAGAAGCCTATGGGCCCACCATAGTTCAAAATCGGTAGAGCTTCTGATTGGAGGCAAACAAATGGACCCTTAAAGATTTATTCTCTCATAAACTCAGCAACTTGAGAAATTAATTTTCTGAGTTAAAAGAAAGCGAGAGTCTTGTTGTATTTATGTACTCTCCACCACGGCAGCGGTGGACCTAATTAGAGGGGCGCATGCCCACTTGCTCACCTTTGTAAGTTTGATCTCTTCCTTAATTTGCCTAATTTCTTCACTTCTGATTCTTTTCCTCTGCTCTTCCTGTCTACCAAGAAACAGGGGAGGTTGGCGCTAGTAATGGACGTACGTGCAGAAGCGCTTTTTCTGTTATTTTGGAAGCTATCACCAGTTTATTGAAAGAAAAGGCCGGCCTCATCTTGAATGCCAAAGACGACCTCATTATCCTCCAGAGGAAGCTGGAACTATTGCCGGCAGCCCTCAAGGATGCAGGTCGCAAGCCCTTTTCCAGCAACAAGGGCGACTAAGGTCTAGACGACAGCTGAAGGCTTGAGCTTGGCAAAAGGGAGAAGGATTCTTTAACTTCATGGAACAAGGTAAGAAAGCCTTTGACCATTCTGCGCACTTGCTTTAGAATTGTATTTAATTTGATAAACCCACTTATTCCCCATGGGTTTTACGTTTTTTAGAGTATGCTCCAAATCTCATGTTTCATTCTCTTCTTGTGCTTTAAATTAAGCAGCCATGGCATCACACCAACATTTATGCTTAATGGCTTGACTAAGGGAAGATGGTTCCAAATCTTTAGAGATGTCCACAAGAAGTGCTTTATGAGGTGTAGAGATATAAAGGAAATTATGACTGTGTGCATACATGAGAGAGAGTGAGAGAGAGAGAGAAAGAGATAAGGAGAGAGAGGGTACTGAATTTAATTTATTAATGTACCCATTTTATTACATGATACTGCATAGCATCATAAGTAGGATTCGGTTAATGGGCACCAACATGTTGATAGATTGGGAAACAGCGACACTGGTGAGTTGCTTAGGCAGTCTGGATGGGCTCGCAATGCTGAGAGCCACATTCATGAAGGAATGAGAGAAGGCGGTCCGTTGCTGTTGCTTATGAGCAGAGAGCAGCTCCCTGTTCAGCCTCCTTTATGCATCCCTTAGCAAGTTCCTTATGTTCTGCCATGCTTGCTCCTCCGCTACCCTTGCCTCATTGATATAAATCTTGACCGATCTAGGCAGGTTCCCTCTACCGAATCCATCCTTCGATCAAGTGTTCAAGATATAAAGAGAAGATCATCAGCCAATCAAAACAGAAAAACAGAACAAGAACATTGTCAACTCAGAAGCTAATACTAGTTAACCAGCAGAAAATACACTAAACTAACCCTGGATCTCTGGAGGCCAGCCGAGAGATGAATTATTATCGATGACAAGTTGATGATGTTGGACTCAGACTACAGCTTCTGGATTGCTTGTTCCTCAATGTTTTGGTAGAGGAAGAAGTGGGCAGGGAGGAGAATAGGGCCGGTCATGGCTGCCCGGATGTTGCTCAAATATTCCTCTAGCCTTGGTGTCTGTCGGGCATGGTGCCACCTTACTCCAACCAAGTAAGCTCTGCACACACTCACCCACTGCCCAAGAGTAGAAGAGAGCAAGTCAATTAGAAAGTGAAGCTAATATACTAATGTGATGATGTGAAGAGTAGATGAAAGATTTGATAGAGAAAGTGTCATATCACTCTCCTCATGTGTGAAGTGATATCACGGCCATGCCTCCTAAGAACAGTATAGCTGATCTGGTTGGTTGTGTTGTAGACAGCCGCATTGAAGACCCTCAGTGACTGTGGCAGCTGCTCTGCCGCTTGAAGATCCCACCAGCATATATACAATATACAGCACCCACATTAGCTCGTAATGATGTGAAGCAGAAACTAGAGACAGAGTTGCCACCTCTAATTTAACAACCATAATCATCCTTTACCTCTCAACAACTTGCACAAAGAGTTCGAGCTACTGAAAAGACTGATGCTCGCCGAAGATGTCCTTAACGGTGGCCATCAAGTAGGAGGCCCTGGCGAGTTGCATCCTGTACTGTGAGAACTGTGGCACGTGCATCTTCCCCACCGCCATGAAGTAGCTCTCCACCAGCCTATCTCTGGCGAAGCTAATGTGCTCACCCAAGCCCAAGTCTCTCCACGACCTGCAAACACCCAAAACAAGGGACTCATGGTTGATTATTAGTGGACCCAATGATGCAGACCACCAACAACGTATACATAGAATGACATTAGTTGCTGCATTATTATCAACTATTAACCAAGTTATTTAGGCAAAAGTGCAAGAATGAATTGTACCCGGATAACTCCCTGAGCTCTCTTTGGTGGATTGTCTGCACCATGTTGAAGTCCAGCCTAGCCAACTCATGCAGCACTTGGCTTCTGCGGTCTGTCCTCTCGAATGTCTCAATATACTCTCGGGCCTAGACCGTACGAACCCTTCTGTGGAGTGGAACCTGTGGACCACACTTTACCTGTCAAGACATCCTCTGGTCCATGCGGCTTGTCCTTGCTCTAAGTTGCTCTGAAGAGAAGGCCGTAGCTTCTTCCAACACAGCTTCTCCTTCACAGGCTAGTGGTGATGCTTCGTAGAGGCTCAGCAACCCTCTCACGTCCTCACGAAGATTCTCAGAAAACCGGCCAGACTGTTCCCTAAATCTGATAAAGAACTCTATGAAATGCAAAAAGAAACTTTAATGGTTAGTGTCAATTAACACATTTGTAATAGACAGTCTTGATTAAGAACTAATTATTGAGTCAATATTTTGGAATTAATGCATGTGTATATATATATATGTATACCTGCAGCAACATTACAGCCATGTTGCCTCAAAATTCTGAACCGAAGTGAAGAAGAGTAGAGGTCCTCAAATCCTCTAGTGCTCGTGGATATGGCATCTAGTGATCGCCTGATCTCACTCTCAAAGTGATAGGCAACACCTAAACGTTCGAGTGAATCAATGAGCTCCAACTGAGCCACTTGCTCGGTTGTAGATGTTATAAGTTGTCAGCTTCTCTTCTCAATTCTTCAACTCTGGTCCTTTGTGTTTCGATCTGCTTTCATTTTCATGTCTTTGAATTAGGATCACATCATAATTCCAAAATAAACAAAATAATAGTCAGATGAGAGGTATGGAAAATTACTGATGTTGCACTGGTAATGGACTGGATGAAGCATAGTTCCATGTACTTGGCTGGTATCTGGAAGGCCTCCTTTGAGCAGCAGACCTCCCGCAGCCCTCAGCCCTTGGCTCAAATCTCACAAGGGTGGTGCTCAATGGCCTGAACCCAGCCTTGTTATTAGGAGCACGCTTGGGGGAATTAACGAAAGGAGTGGAAAGGGAGGCAAGATGAGCAGACATTAGAACACTATGTATTTGTTGATGAATGCTGAATGCTTTCACTGCCTCTCGGATGACTTAGCTGAGGATTGGTTTGCTAGTTTATATGGAGCTGCATCCGAGTGTGCATTGTGAGTCTATAATGGTTACAGAATTTTAACTAGGTTCAATATTTTAAAATATGGTGTTTGAGTAAGCTATAAATGTTTAATGTTTTTTTCTTTGTATATAAATAGAAAGCATTAAACTATGACACTTGCCCAAGCCATAATTATTTGGTACTTTTATTTTATAGATAGAATGCGTTCTTTCTTCAAGTGTTTGACATGCATTATAATCCGACACTTATTAGCTAATGTTCGCCACTTAAAACCAATTTTATTAAAGACCATGTTCATTTTTTACAAGTATTTGAGTAATTGAACCCCTTCACGTTTAAGTGGTGCAACTTGCCGTTTCAACAATATTATGAACATGGTTTGCTAGCTTATAAAGAGATCCATCCAAGTGCATATTGCGTGTCTATAATGGTTAAAGAATTTTAGTAAGGTTCAATCTCTTAAAAATATAGTATTTGCCTAAGCTATAAATGTTTGATGCTTTTTTCTTTCTATATAAATAGAATGCATTAAACTATGACACTTGCCTAAGCCATAATTATTTGGTACTTTTATTTTATTTGCATATAGATAGAATGCATTCTTTCTTCACGTTTTTGATATGCATTATAATCTGACACTTATTAGCAAATGTTGCCACTTAAAACCATTTTTATCAAAGACCATGTTTCTTTTTTACATGTATTTGAGTAATTGCACCCCTTCACCTTTAAGTGGTGCAACTTGCCGTTTCAACAAATGCATTCTTCATGTTTTTTATATGCACTACAATCCGACACTTATTAGCTAATGTTCACCACTTAAAACCATTTTTTATCAAAGACCATGTTTATTTTTTACATGTATTTGAGCAATTGCACCCCTTCACCTTTAAGTGGTGCAACTTGTCGTTTCAACAATATTATGAACATGGTTCGCTAGCTTATAGAGAGCCGCAATTGAGTGCACATTGCGTGTCTATAATGGTTAGGGAATTTCAATGAAGAGTAACAACTTACAATATGTTGCTTACATAAGCTATAGTCTTTTGACACACTTTCTTTGAGCAAAAATAAAATGCACTAAAAGATGGTGTTTCTGTAAGTTATATTCTTTGTATAAATGTAGAATTTATTCATTGTTTCAATGAAAATTTTAATGGGTTGGTGTCGGAAGCCAGCCCCACCAGCCGGCCCACACCAGCCACTATGTGTTTCTGCCATTGTTCCGAGAAAAGCATGTAAGGGAAAAGAGGAAAAATAAATGAATGATGAAAACATGTGGCAGACCCAACTATCTCACTGCTAGTCATAGAAGCTGCCAAAGGAGAAAGAAAGGAAGGACAAAGCTACCCCTTCAACCACAATTAGGGATGTCAATGGATCGTAGTCAAATTGGATTTACCTTTAGCCATATCTAAATCCAAATCTTGAATCCTACTTCACAAACTGAATTTGATTTGAATATAATTTTCATATTTATATCTAAATACAAATTTTGAATTGAATTTGACCTATTTTGAAAATGTAAGAACATTAGATATAGGATATTTGCTTAATAACAAATCTGATTCAAATCCATATCCAAATCCAACCGGATGTTTATGTATATCCGAAAATCTGATTGGAACCCAATTATTAAACTGAATTCAATCCTACTTTTTATTAGGATATGTTTTTCTTTTTCATATCCAATTTCTTCCGAACAGATCAATTAGATTTTCTATCCAAAGCAGATATATAGGCATCCCTATGCGCAACTATGGATGCCAGTGGTTTGGATTCAGGGAGGACTTGGGATTCAGATGTAGGCTCTACTTTTTAAAACTGAATTTGGATACAAGAAGCATGTGATCCCAAATATGGACATAATCGGGTTGGATCAACGTAACACAAAGTGGACTCGCGCCTGAATATGGCATAAAACATAAAGGAACATGAATTTGATTAGTAATGGCACAATGCTTTTTTACTAGCTGCAGTTCAAAATCAGGTCCATAATCAGTTGTGTCCGACCTTGAAAATGGTGGGGGCAATATTTCTTTTTTTTGTAAATTTTAATTATAAAAATATGCTAAATTTTTCTTCTTCTTTTTTTTTTTCACTTTTCGTTCTCAAAGAGCAACCCTCAGTCACGGGGACCAAAAGCTTTGACCAACAAAATTATAGAGAGAGGGAGTACTGGAGGCAGGGTACTGGAGACATTCAATAATACCCATCATGTATATTATATTCTCACTATAGCGATAATTTCTCTTATAACACTATGACATATTTGTTAAATTATTGGTACTTGATTTTTTTTATGTTTTAAAGCAAGAAAAATGATTAATGCTGAGACACCATTAAAAATTTAAAACAAATAATTTCTTAAAAAAATGAATGACTGTCTTGAAAAAAAAAAAAGAGGGGCCACTATTGATAGACTTTAGGGAGTCAAAATCAGAAAGTTTACACACTTATCAAGAAAGCATCCAAAGTGAAGCTTTTCCTCTCTTCTTTTGCTCTAACTTCTACAAAATGAAATTAAAAAAAAAATCCCACTTGAAAGGAAATAGGTCAAAAGACTAGTAACAAAACCTAACCCTGAGTACGTAATTGGTCTGAGCCAACTTTGCGTGGCTAGTGCCACTTGATGATGCCCAGTTGCTATTGTCAGAGTGACCTTTCACATCCCATTCTGAGCTCATAGTTCTGTCAAACAGAGTTTGTTGGAATAAAACAACAAAACTGGATTAGTAGGTATCCTGGACATCATCAGCTTTGCCTCTTCATAATAGGGATGGCCATCCTTAAGTTTGGCAAGGTCGATGGCATTCCCTCGCGACACGAACAAGTTGTACTTCTAGTCAATGGTCAGATCACACAACTTGGATGGGATAAATAAAATTTTGGATTTGGAAAAAAAAAATCATGCATCTAAACTTTTACATAATACAATAAGAAATCCGACAAATGTGTGATAGAGGAAGTGTAGGTGATCTAGATGTTTGTGGATTGGGAATTTTTCCGGATTTATTTAACACCAATCATGGACCAAGACTGCCTGTAGAGCACTACCTTTGTCTTCCTTCTCTTTCCATTTTCATAGAGTGAACAACAAGCAGATTTATTTCCATTTTTAAACATTTCTCCCACTTGTTTTTTTTTCTCGATGCCAACCCTGTTTTCAACTCAGTTTTCCATTTTCCCCATATTAGTATGAATGAAAAAGCAAGTGACACGTGGAAAATATTATCTTTGTCGGCACCATGTTTCCAAATCAAAAGAAAACTAAAGTTAGATTTGCATGATAAGCGGCTTTATTGGTTTGAAAAATTTACTAATGTAGATTTGATTTTCATAGCCCATGTGAAAATTATTGATTGATAACTAGACAGCCGACAGATTTTATAACTAGGCTTTTTCCTATTGAATTATTGACTGTTGATCACAATTTAATCAAGATTAGTGAATATTTGTGCCGTTGCCTTAAATTCCAAATTCTGGATGTATGAACACAAGTATGGCCCATTAATAGGAAGCCAATCCTGGTGATACATCAATGTACCAAAGACACCCATGATAGCAAGTATCATTTGCCAAATAATCTTATTGTAAGGATCTAGGTTGGGGCAGAAGGAGGGGGAGCTGGCAGGAGCCATGCCCCTCCCCCCTCATGTTTTGGAAAAAAAAATGATACGTACATTTTAAAAAAAATTTAAATTGGCCTATGTAAAAATGTTGAAAAATATTGTTTCGCCCTTGTATAATTTTTGCAAATACTGTTCAGCCCTTCCTAAAAAAAATTGCTGGCTTTGCCCCCGGATCTCCGGTCTACTGTTTTTGATTTTATATCCATTTCATCTCAAGTTAATGAAATTATGAGTACCTCATGTCCGAACATCAAGAAGAACTAATAGGAAACTAGACTGACATAAAAAATATATCTTTAGCAAGAAATTCTTGCTTGTGGGTAGGAACTGCCTCCACTGCAGCTTGCATATGACTGTGTAATTTCATAAGATCATCTTCCTTGAGAAGAGGAGAGAGAGGGTCTCCTTGTCATCGACCTCTATGGCTACAAAAAGTGGTTCCCTCCCTGAAAGCAGTAGAAACACAAGTCATATTTTTCCTCACCCAATCCTCACAAAATCACAAATAAGAAAGCCCATAGTGCAGAAAGACAATCTCACTTTGTCATAAGATTTTGAAACATCTAATTTGAGAAGAAAAAATTGTTCTATATGCCCTTATCCAAGCTGTTGACCACTTCAAGAGCAAGATGCTTGAATGGTGAATAAATCTACTTGGGAGATCAGAAGTACAACTAGTTTATAGATCACATTGCATAATGATATAAGTCAAGACTTTTATATCCATAATGATATAGAATTAAGAATTATTGTCATTTGTGTTCCACTACAAGCTTGTTTGTGAGAAGAAATTTTTCATCACCAGAGCCATATTGTTTGCATCCCAAAATTTCTTTCCGTTCACCAGTGAGAATTTGTTTTGCAAACTAGAAAAGGTGTCCACCAGCCATTGGTATGAGGCTTAGTTTTTCTTTGGCATTCTTCATTCCTAGCACATTTCCTCAACTTAAATGCAATTTGGTGGATGGTAAAGTTGTTAAAGTGTTTTAGAAATTTAAAATTTTATAAAGCAAAAAAAAGATGTAAGAGTCAATCCTTAAAATAAGAAAATTGTTCATTACACATTGGAAAAGAAAGTTCGATAATTTTTGTTTGATAAAATGGTAAGAGATATGTTTTAGAAGAAATAATCTTAACTAATGAATCATTTGATTTGTAATAATCATTTAAAGTAAAAAAATTAAGTCAATTTTTGAAGGAAGAGTTTTGATAAAATTTTATAAAAATGCTTTAATGAAATGATCATTTGTAAAGTAAAGAAAGTTAATAGATATCTTTTAAAACACAAGTTAATCTCAAATTTTAGCCTAACTGTACTACCATATTATTAAGGTTCAGTCATGTTTTGCTTAGGTTTCCTAAAGGAGTAGTTGTGGGTATCGGTGAATCTTATGAATGCATGGTGAATAGGAAAGTTAAATGAAAAGAGAAAGAATTCTCTGTGCTTGAAAGAAAATTAGATAAGTCATTCATACCACAACAGGCAACATGCATATTAAAAAAAAAAGGTTTTCAAAAATGAGTTGTATACCATCCATGTGTAGCACCAATGATAAGGATCATGGGTATTGCAGCTTAATATTGGTCTTGGTGAAGCCGAATGATTTTGAGCTGAACAAAATGGGAGCTTTTTTTGTTTAATATATAAATAGAGAGAGAGAGAGAGTAAGTAAAAGGGAGAGAAATCAAAAAGGAGGGGAGAGAAGGTGGGTAGGGGAGGAGACAAGAACCAGTCCAGTTGACCTCATAATGGCACCCCTAATCTCAAAATCAACATTGTTCCTCAATACCATTCGGATAGCACCCTCCAAGAATCAAACTGAAGACATGGCTGTAACACGCTGCCTAACCCAACCATTGTCCTACCCATCATTTGTTTAAAAGGGGTGGAGAGAGAGAGAAAGAGGGGGTTTAAAAAAGATAAAAGATAAAAGATTAAGGAGAGGTAAAATAAATAGAGACAAAGAAAGATATTTTAAAAAAGGGAGAGAAAGAACTGAAGAGAGAGAGAGAGAGAGAGAGAAGAAAAATTTTAGGGAGAGATCTAAATAGACAGAAAAATCAGAGAGAGAGGGAGAGAGAAAGAGAAATAGGAGAGAGAAATGGAGAGATTAAAAGAGAGATTTTGCATTTTTAAGTTCTCTTTCCGGGATGGAAACTAGGATTTGGAAAATAATTTAAATATTATAACAACTTCATTACATTTGTTGTAGGTCAGAGAGAATCTTAAGATCATAAAGAAAGAGTCTAAGCAAAGTCTCCAAAGCCTTTAATTTCAAGAGTTTCAAATGCTTTTGAAACTATCAAAAAAATCTTTGTATACATGTGTAAATAGTAAAGAAGACATCCTGTCTAAACTTGGGAATTATGAGAAGACGCCCCTCCCATCATTAGGTATAAGATGAAGCCTAGATAATGAGGAAGAAGCGTCTACTCTAGAAGAAGTAGATGAAGGAAGCTCCTCCCCTGATCCTCTTGTTCTCCAATCCCGTCGAAGGAGCATTTCTGAAGGAAAATCACTCTTTTGGGATTGCTAATATAATGACAAATAAACGGTTTATCAAGAGAGGAAGGATTCAAAGTGGCTAAAGTAGTGGTCTAAAACTAATAGTAAGGTATGCAATAATGTTGAACCTGACCAGATAAAAGGTACCGATCTTGAATCTGACTTCCTCTCTTGATAATGAATGAGCATGTAAGATTTTGTTGGTCACACTGCAATAAAAGTCCTACAAGAAAACAGAAGTTTTATGGATTTTTTATGAACGACAAAGCCATCTGATACCTTCAATAGGATTTTTGGAGGAGCTTTCTTGATGTGGTTCTGTACCAAAGATCCTAAACAATTTGTTAATGAGAAAAAGAAAAAAAATAAATTGCAGTAACACATGAATGTTAAAGGATTGGATTCAAATAAAATCTCATGTTACCATATCAAATTTATCGGATATTCATAATTCCAATTCGAATTTGGATTCAAATACGAAGGAAGAAAAATCCATGCCGTATCCACATTCAAATTTGATTTAAATTCAAAATTCAAATTTGATTTTAAATTTACATCCACACCTGAATCCAACTTTTAAATGAAAGAGCCAAAACCACATTACAATATGTTAAGAATGCACACATATTCAACACGTATAAATTGGGTATATGATAATTCATATGAAATTGAATTCGAAAGGAAACAAGAATCGGAATATGATGGGATATTTAGTTAAAACTGAACCCAAATTCAAATCCAATCAAAAGCCTATTCTTAAATATAAATTCCATTCAATTTTTTTAATTAAAGTGTTACTTTTTTCTTTTTTCATATCAACTAACTTTTCAAGAGTAATGAATGTCATTACTTTGAAATAGAGGTGAATACATACATGAGGTTGCTTCTAGAGAATTCTTACTACAACAAAAATACAAACAATCAATAATTAGTTATTACAGTTTTAACAAATTGTTATACAAATGATTATGTTATGATTTGAAGAGAAACAAATAAACTAATATGGGATGATGCACCAATCCAGATAGATGCATTCCCATTAACATGAAGCCAAGCAGAGATATATAGTGGAGAATTATCAGGCCAACGTCCAAATAACTGAGTCATCCAATTACCACCTTTGACATTTCACAGTGAAAAAATAAATGCAAAAGATCAAAATTGAAGTGGCTGAACTTAGCAATAGTAAAGAAAGAAAAACATTTGTTGACAAGTTTCCGAATGCTCCAGCTTCTGACACATGCAGTGCATATGGCAATCACCTCCCCTACCTCAAAAAAAAAAAAGAAAAAAAGAAGCAAAAAGAGAAAGTTGGGTTGGGGGGAGGAGGAGGAGGAGTCATTTCCACCCGTGAGGGAGTCGAGCATAGGCATGGGCCTGCATGATTAGACCTGGCCCAGCCTGGTAACTTTTCGGGCCAGGTATCAGACATTACATGCAGCCCATTGTGGGCATGGCAAGCCCAACAATTTTTGTATTTTTTATTTTTAAAAGACTAAAAGATTAACAAGAAATTTGACAAGTCCAAAAGGGGGAACTCTAGGGGATGTAGAAGGCTTGGCTTTGGGGATTTTTCTACCAGATTTATTCAGGAGCAAGTAAATTAAGAAATTGAATTTCTTCTTTAACACAACTTATAAAAAATGTGCCGATGAGTATTTTTCTCATGTATTCTAGTATTATAACAGATCACGCCACGATTGATGGGAATTAATGTTAAAGTGAATGAAGAAAATATAATGAATTGGAGAGATAAAAGAAGCAGCAATATGAACGTAGCTGGTCAGGAAGAGAAGAAGAATACAGTGTAAGGAATTGATGAAACAATGCGAAAGGACTGAAGCCAATGAGTAACAACTGACAGAATTGAGGGCAGAATTTCATGATTCGTCAAGGAACGAATTTCTTCCGTAACTTGATTATGTCAGCTGCCTACCACTTGCAAGAGGATAATGTGGTGGTGGTGGTGATCAAACTGGCCCACCTGCTCAATTTGAATTGTATGTGCAGTTTTTTGCCTATTTTCTTTGCATCCTTCTGAAAATTGCTTCTCTTCCTCTGCCCTTAAAGCTACCGAGAAATTGGGAGTGGGGTTGCTGGACATGGGGGCAGTAATAGATGCTATTGTCCAAACAGCCACTTCTACTGCAACCAATTTGTTGAAAGAGATGAAAGACTACATCTTCAATGCCAAAGATGATCTGAAGAAGCTCGAAAAGATCCTGAAAACCTTCCAAAAGGCCATCAAAGATGCTGATCGAGTCATTTTTCAGCACGGAGTGCAACAGAGAACTAGAGTTTGAGCTCAAGGATGTTCTTTATGATGCCGAGGACATCATCGAAGGATATCGAAGCAAAATTGAAGCCAGCAAGAGGGATCAGGTACGGAAGTGGTCTTTGACCACAACACTCTCTTCCCATTATGAAGATGTTTCTTTTCGTTACCAACTTGGTAACAAAATCAAGAGAATCAATGAAAGGCTTGATAAAATAAAGAAAGATTGGGAAATGGTGAATAGGCTCAAAACAACACCAAAAGGGGGTGGTAAGGACCCTGTTCATGGTGAACATGTCAACCCCAAAGAGGCAACCCATCACATAGGTGTACAACTGCCCATAGGCAGGGAGAATGATAAAAAGGTGTTAGTAGAAATGCTCTCATCGAATGACTTTTGTAGTAAGACTGAGAAGGGTGGTGCTTCTATCATCTCCATTCTTGGAAAAGGAGGGATCGGTAAAACGACTCTTGCAAACATGGTATTTAATGAAGTTGAACAACAGATCGGGGAACGCAGGTGGTTTTGTGTTTCAGAAAGGCCAAACCATAAGGATTTGTTGCAGCAGATACTAAGGGAAGTGTGCAAAAGTTCTGGAGAAAACACCCATTGTTCCTTGACTGACTTATGCACACAATTACTGAACGAGCTCTCAAAGGAAAAAATTTTGTTGGTCCTAGATGATGTATGGGAAGTAAAATGGTGGGAGGAAGAAATAGGGGGAACATTGGTGGTGGGTGCAATGTGGAGAAAAATTTTGATTACCAGTAGAAAGAAATATGTGTCGGAGGGGATGGGTGCTTTTTATATGCATGAATTACAAGAATTTAATTTCCACCAAAGTTGGTACTTCTTTCTGAAAGAGGTTTTAAGAGAAGGCCAAACAGAAGAACATTCGGTGATGCATAAGAACAAATTTGTTGGAGAGGGAATAATAAAGAAGTGTGGTGGGTTGCCACTTGTGATTAAGATGGTGGGGTCCATGATCCGCACCAAGAAAATGAGTAGGGAGGACTGGAAGTCCGTCGTGGATAGTAAGATATAGGAATGGAAGACTCCTGCTGCCTCATCATCGTCCACTAAAATAGGTGGCGATATTCTTCCTGGTCTCATGCTGAGCTACCATGCCTTGCCATATTATTTGAAGAGTTGTTTCGTGTATTGCTGCATTTATCCAAATGATTATGAGATTGCAAGGGAGACATTCATTAATGGAATGGGTGGCACATGGATTGATTGAGGTTGGCATAGATGTTAAAGCGACAACAAACCAATACATTGAAGATTTGATAAGGCGGTGTTTGATTGATGAAATTGATTTAAAGAGCATCAAATTGCATGACATTTTGCATGACCTTGCCTTATATTTAGGTGGAAGGGAATATGGCCATGCCTCTACTACTGAGCACACCCGCCATCTGTCATTACTTGGTATACACGATGCAGAGGCACGCAAGCATAATACCATGGAAACAGCAAATAAGGTGTGCACATAGTTGGCTGATTGCAATTCTTACTTGCAGGTTTATATTGAACAGTCGACCAATTTCAAGTGGTTGAGGGTGTTGTCATTGAGGGGATGCGAAATCGATGAGCTGCCAAAGTGCATTGAATACTTTTCACTTGTAAAATATCTCGATCTAAGCAATTCTAAAGTGAGACGGTTGCCCAGTTCAATCTGCAGACTCTGTAACTTGCAAACATTGGATTTAAATTATAGTAAAATTGAAGAGTTGCCCAAGGAAATGGGTGAACTCTGCAACTTGAGGTATCTTGGGCTGAAATGGACATGGGAATTGAAATTTATAGCAGAAGGCATGGGAAAGCTTACTAATTTACGGACCTTGCATAGTTTTGTGGGAACTAAAAGACTTGATCAAACTACAGGGGGAATTGTCAATACAAGGGTTGGGGGGGACAGGAAAAGCAATTGATTGTGCAAGAAATGCACAATTGCTTAAGGTGAAGCATGGCATAATTAGTTTGGAATTCTACTTTGGAATTACTGGAGGTGTTCCTGAACAGAGTGGTACTTCTGAACAGAGTAATGACGAACAGATTGGTGCTTCTGAACATAGTGGTGCAATGGAGGCATTGGAACCTCCACTTTGGCTGGAGTGCTTGGAGAAAGGAGATTATAAAGAAAATATTCCAGTTTGGCATTTGAATACTGGGTATACCAAGCTACATTCACTAAAGCTGGAAAGATGCCATTTATGGAAAAAACTAATAAGCATTACCTCGTTGAAAGTACCTAAGTGTCATCAATTGCCCAACACTATGTGAAATAGCTAGCACGCCTGCCTTGGAGTCGTTGAAGGTGGAGGAATGCTGCAGTCAAGAGCAATTATCTCATCACATGCCTGCTCTCAAGTGGTTGGACGTGGCACTTTGTGACAGCCTAGAGCAATTGCCTCATCACATGCCTGGTGTCAAGTTGTTGATGGTGTGGGCATGTGGTAGCCTAAAGGCTCTTGTTAACAAGCCTGCATTGGATTCATTCGAGGTGAGTTATTGTGACTGCCTGCTCTCAAGTCATTGATGGTGCGGAGATGTGATAGGCTGAAGACTCTATCTGACATGCCTGCCTTGGAGTCATTGGGGGTAGAATTTTGTGACAGCCAAGAGTAATTACCTCATGACATGCCCGCTCTCAAGTCATAGAAGGTGTACGGATCTAATAGCTTGAAGGCTCTTGTTAACGTTCCGTTACTTGACGAGTTGATGGTGGAAGGTTTGCTCAACTGGGATGGTTGACCAGCAGATGGATTAGGGGAAACAACATTGAGGCGAATTTTATGAATTGTCCAAAGATGTAGACAGAAGGCTTTCTTGATGCTCTATTGGAGCTGGTGGGGCATGACGGTCAAGTGACTCAGCTCCAAAGTCTGTCAGTGTGTTGTTGCCTAAGTGCAAGATTGGGATGGAAATGCATTTGGCAACTGCCTAACCTCGTTGAGTTAAGGTTGGATCCAGAATCAGCAGTACTACTAACATCGCCATTGCCGTCGGAGGTATCAACATTTCTACCCTCCCTCAAGTCTCTGTCTTTGAGCGACACGAATGTTGATGAGGTCAAATTAGGAAGGGTGCCTCAGTGCGTGTGGGGTCTCTCCCAACTGGAGACATTGTACCTAAACAATTTTTATGAGGACATCAGCTTGGGAGGCCACTGGCAATGCCTCCCAAAATTGAGATACCTAGAGCTTCAATACTTCCCCAATCTGAAGTCTCTGGTGGACATTACTACCCACCAAAATGAAAATGATGCAGTAGCAACAACATGTGCCATGGATGGAAACAAACAGATCGCCAGCCTCTCAAAGCTTGAAAAGTTGGTAATTTACTTTTGTCCAGCACTCCATCTGCCGCAGGAACTCAGGGACCATCTTGGGGAAAGGTTATCCATCCTAGGCTGAAGTAGTTGAGGTGCTGTTATATCATGTTACGGAACCTTTTCTGTTTCGTTGGCTGAAGCCGTCAGTATTTACATATGTCCTGCATTTGATCTGCCGCAGGAGTCGAGATGCCATCTTGGAGGAAAGGTAACAATTCTTTGATATGTTTTAGTGTTTAAAATCAGTGACAGATTGTAACTCTCTTTTTTTTTTGGTCAAGCATGAATCTTTTGCATTTCGTCAGCTCTTTTTTCTCTCCCTTGTTTGATTTAGGTCTTGTACATTTTTTATGTCATGTTTTCCATCTGCAAAAGTAGAGTGAATCTGTAAAAATCAATAGATTTCAACTGCTTTCAGCAAACATGACAGAAATCAATAGGACTTGGTCATGTTGGTGTGGTTTTACTGAGAACATCAGCTTGGGAGGCCACAGGAAATGCCTCCCGGAACTGAGTAAGCCAGTTCTTTTTTACTTCCCCAATCTCAAGTCTTCTGGTGGGCGCAAATAGTATTACTCCTCAACAAAATGATGCAGTAGCAACCACATTAATCACAGATAAACAGGAACAGATCACCTTCTTCTAGAAGCTTAAATGGTTGAGCAGCTAAGAGAGCCTCTTGGAGAAAGGTTTACAATTACTGAAATGTTTTAGTTTGTAAAAAATCGGTGACAGAATAAAACTTTTTTTTTTTGTTAAACATGAACCTTTTTCCTTTTTGTCGGCTCTTTTCTTTCCCTCCCTTGCTTTATTTAGGACTTGTAAAATTTTTATGCCATGTTTTCCATTTTCTCTTTCACCCACCACACATTTGGTCAATTAGTTCTTAGTTGATCCAACGACCATTTAATTTTTATGCATCCACATAATATTCTTCTTCCTTTATTTTTCTTGACTGTCACATCATGATAGAATGGGCAGTCTTAGTATGTGTGTATATATATATATAGTTCCAAATCTGTTGGATCCATATCCAAAACCTGTAAGGCTGTTAGCAGAGATGCTCACTTCCTATTGTATTGCTGAGTCCTCCACCTAAGGCTAATATTGGCAAATATTAAAATCTCTAAGTAAGTGGGCTTGTATTCTTAACTCTTGAGAAGATGCACTAGCCAGCACTATATAGATTCCTTCACAATCATTTGTAGCTCATGCATTTTAAATTTTCCTTTTAATTCAGGGGGATATATTGAAGTATTAAAATTTAAATCGTTTGCATTGTGTAAGGTTCTAAGAAATCACACCAACATGTCCATATAAAGCTTTTTGGCAACGCTTGTTTTATAAGGAAGCAGGCCCTATTGATTGAATGTCTTCTCTCTTGGCACATGTTATGATGATTTTAATACACCAATTCCAGAATTTTAGTTTTTGCTCTATCAAACACATAATTTACAATTTTAAAATCAAAGTTCCAGACTATCAAAGGGAAACTAGAGTTGGAAGTTTCATTCCAATGATAGTTGAAGGTGAAATTTTGTTTCTATAACACAAGGTCGTCATACGCCCCCTTTAACTTAGTCCTCTAAGGCTTTGTAGAAGTGTTTATGGCATCATTAAAGGTGGCTCCACGAAAAGTTATAGGTGGCTATTCAGTTCCATGAAAACATATGCCACGCCAGGTTGGGGAGAGAATGGAACTTCTTTTACAATTTGTCGCATTGACAATTTGTCCTTGTGAAGAGAGAGAGGGAGAAAAGGGCGGGGGGTGGGGGGGGGGGTAGAAACCCCTTGTTTTCATGGTTTTAGCATAGAATTTGTTCTTATTGGTGTGCAACTTTGTGATTAAGTGAAAAATTTTAAGTTGTTTGCTCATTTAACTTACAGCTCTAAAAGGAATATCTTGGTACTACAGGACAATCATACCCCAGTTTGTATCACAAGAAAACCAATTTTCCTTTCAGCTCGAGGTAACAAGTTTTGCTTTGGTGTCATACACAAATTAAACGAGTTGATGTGAACAATTTTTAAAAAGCAAGTTAGGCCATAAATGAGTTAAGCAAGTTAATGGAGTCGAGCTCGAGCTTGATGTTTATAATCAAGTCGAGCTCAAGAGGGACAAGCTTGCGCTCAACGCATGTGCAGCCCTACATGGCGATGCAACGTCGTTGCTACGAGTTTAGGCGTCCCAAACATTTTTATTAACAATATAACAGATAACAAAATACTAGATACCTGAGCTAGAACAAACCAAAAAAGAAGAGAGACATAAACCTCAAATACAAAGATAGAAACTACAACTAACCAAAAAGAAGATAGGCAAAAAACCAACCTCACTGTACAAAAGGATTACAGCCTCATTGCAATCTTGTCGACAGCAAATACATCAGCTACAGAAAGCCATTTTCTGCATACCATTTCACCACGTACAGATCGACCGCAAAACCATGTAGTAAGGAGGAAAGATCACCTCTTGATGTTTCCACTGGATACCAGCTATCATATCCTTTAAATCATTGCAGACTCTCCATTCGAGACCACTCAGAATCAAATTGGCATGATGCATAATAGAATTTCTTTGTTTCCATATGTTCCAAAAGAGTACATGTAAGCATAAACACAGCGTATTGTAACCCATTTATTTGAAAGAGCATTTGAACCTCTGTGAGACAACTTTTTGAATAGAGTTATGCACTTCTAGCCATGACCCCTCCCCCCTCATATTTTGGAAAAAATATGATACTTATATTTCTAAAAATTTTTAATTTGGGCTATGAAAAAATTTTGAAAAATATTGTTCAGTACTTGTATAATTTTTGCAAATACTATTCTACCCTTCCCAAAAAAATTGCTGGCTTCACCCTTGTATCTAGGGTCTTCTATTTTTTATTTCATGTCCATTTCATCTCAAGTTAATGAAATTATGAGTACCCCAATCGTCACACCAAATTTTCACCTTTACTGTAACCCAAACACTGCTAAATTAAGTTACAAACCTCTTCTCATCCCCGAAAGGCAGTTTTTCTATATCCAAGAGAAATAAGCATTACTTTACAGTGTTCACAAATTCAAGTATTGGTGTCTGACAAAAAGAGTACATAAGAAGTTGGTGACGTCAAGAAGGCCAAGACCACCTTCTTGTATCGGAGCAAGCAGACTTCCAACTAAGTGATATTTCCTAATATGATGAGAATCCCCCCAAATAAAATGACAATTTCTTCTCTATAAAGTTCAGTACAATAAGTGGAAGTCTAAATGCTCTCACCCAATAAGCCACCACTTGCTGCAGAACATGCTTCTCATATAAGTGGATGGTCTTGTCTTGTCAAGAACATTAAAATGAATTAAAAAATGGAATGAATTTATAGTCAGACCTGCTTTGGAAGTGAAATCAGGTAAAACTTGGTATAAACAAGAAGTGGATTTTCACAACAGCCCCAAAAAAATAAAAGGATGTCATTTGAAGAGAAGAAGTGCCCCAGTTAAGAAGTAAATTGAGAAAGTCATTTTAAGGGCTTCCTGCCCTGTAAAACTCGCCATTGGAGGTTTTCAGATAAAACTTCCACAACACAATGATAGTAAACAAGAGTGGAGAGAGAGGGCGTGTTTGTCATCGGCCTCCATGGCAACAAAAAAGTGGTTCCCTCCCTTCTTAAAGGTGACAACTAAGGAAGCAGTAGAAACATAACTAATAATTTTCCTCACCCAATCTTCACAGGATCCCAAAAAAGAAAGACCAAAGTGCAGGAAAGACCATCTCACTTTGCCACAAGCGTTTGGAATATCTAATTTGAGGAGAAAAAATTGTTCTATATGCCCTTATCCAAGATGTTGACCGCTTCATGTGCAAGGTGCATGATTGGTGAATAAATCTACTGGAGAGATCAGATGCCCTTGTTCTGAGCCAATAATTGTGCTAAAACAACCTTCATTCTCTCAGCCGTCAACTTAGCAACTAGTTTATAGATTAAATTGTATAATGATGTTGGTCAAGACTTTTATATCCATAATGACATGAAATTAAAAATCAATATCATATGTGTTGCATTTACCGACCTTACAAGCTCGTTTTCGATGAAGAAATTTCTCACCACTAGTGCTGCATATTTTGCATCCCAAAATTTATTTTGGTTCACCAATGGGAATTTGTTTTGCGAAGTGGAAAAGGGTCCACCGGCCATCAGTATGAGGCTTAGTTTTTGTGGCGCATTGTTCATTCTTGGTGCATTTCCACATTCATTTAAGCATTATTATCCACTTAAATGAAGTGTGGTGCATGGTAAAGATTTTAAATTGTTTTAGAAATTTTGTATAATGATGTAGGTCAAGGTTTTTGCGCAACTTAGTTACAACATTATTAGGGCTCGATTTTATTTTGCTTAGGCTTTTTAAAGAAATGGCTGTGGGTATCCGTGAATCCTATAAATGCATAGTGAATATGTATGTTAAATGAAAAAAAAAAGAGTTCACTATGCTTGAAAAGAAAATTAGATAAGTCATTCATACCACAACATACGTATAAAATCGAAAATGGGTATGCTATCAAGTCAAGTGTAGTCTGATAACCATCATGGTTACTGCACCTTAATATTGGCCTTGGTGAAGTTGACAGATTTTGGGTGAAGCAAAACGGGACTATATATATATATATATATATATATATATATATATATAAAGAGAGAGAGAGGGAGAGTCTAAAGGGAGGGGAGAAGAAGGTGGACAAGAACCAGTCCATTTGACCTCATAATGGCATATCTAATGCCAAGATCAACACTACTTCTCAATACCTTCAGGATAAGACCCTACAAGAATCAAACTGAAGCCATGGTTATAGCACGCCACCTAACCCGGCTGTTGTCTACACATCACTTGGTAAAGGCAGGGGAGGAGAGAGAGAGAGAGAAATCGAAGAGAGAAAGATAAAAGAAAAAAGAGAAGAGAGATTAAAAGAAAAGCCATAAAAGAAAGAAAGAAAGAGAAAAAGATTTTCAAAAAGGGAGAGAGAGAACTGAAGAGATAGAAAAAAAAGAGAAAAAGATAATTTTTAGAAAGAGATAGAGAAAGAGAGCTAAAACGAGAGACAGAAATTAAAGAGAGAGAAACCTGAGAGAGAAATAGAGAAATTAAAAGAGAGATTTTAAGTTCCAACTTATCTTTCATGGATGGAAACTAGGATTAACAAGTTAGTCCTCCTAGTGCCCTTCTGTGCTGAGCATGGCACGCGCCTCTTGGCGAGAGCACTCTGCTAGACACTGAACACTCTCTCCCAGTAGCATGCTGGTTATTGCCGAATCTGGCCTTGGGGTGTTAAATTCCTCCTCATTGGCTTGAATTTTATTTTGTCAATGAGGTGGGTATTTGGTCCTGCCACCCTAGGTAGGCCCCACACGAGTCCCAGCAGCAGGTTAAAATTAAAAAAAATAAATTGAAAATTTCATATTTTTCTAAGGGCAAAATGACCTTTTTGTAAAATGAATTTGGCTCCGGTTTTGGCAATTTTGGGTCCGCTTGAATCTGAATCAATTTTTCCTCAACCTGGAAGGGTCCAGGTCGATGTCAAATGGCCTAATTACCTGATTTGTGTTTTTAGTCCAGTTTTAGATTTTATAAAGCGAAATTGAGACCAAAGGAGAGGGGAGTTTGTGTGCGTGCTCGGGGATCCAACTTAAAATATGATGCTGGAGGTTGGTTCTCGGGCTTGGTTTTTTTTATTTGGATAAAAAATTTGGGTTGGATCTAGGTCATGGTTTGTGCATTGAATTTGGATATATATATATATATATATATACATATTTGTTTTGGATTGTGATATGGATTTTGACTCTATTTTTTGAAATTGTATCAGGTTTTTGGATATAGGCTATATTTTTGGATCTAATGCTTAGTTTTCAATCTGAATTTGGCACAATTTTTTATCTAAAGAAGAGATTTCGATTCAGACCTAAGGCTCAATTGTATCTGGATCTTAAATTTGGGTCTAGATATGGATCTATGGATCCATTTTTTCTTTAGATCTTGGATTGGATCAAATATGAATCCACGGCTCTT
Organism: Nymphaea colorata; assembly: GCF_008831285.2. NCBI lineage: Eukaryota > Viridiplantae > Streptophyta > Magnoliopsida > Nymphaeales > Nymphaeaceae > Nymphaea > Nymphaea colorata. Next base: position 4,621,565 of record NW_022204507.1, on the reverse strand, counting down.
CAATCTAGACTAGGTGGATCTAGATATGGACGGAGGGCTCTTTTGCAATCTAGAGGTGGCAGTTGGATCCAAATATGGGTCTAGGGATCTGACTTCGGTTTACAGCTGGGATTTGGATCCAGATATGGGTCTAGGGTCTCGTTTTCAGTCTCTATGATTTTTGGGACTGAATCCCTGTCTGAATGTGGACATGAATTACAAAATATGTCTAGATTTGGGTTGTGCTTGAGCCTAAACTTCTGAAATTAGATCTAAATGGGTCCTAAATCGGGTTGACAATTTAATCAGATTAGAAATTGATCAAAATTAAGGAAAATCAAGGTGTTTGCAGCTAGCAATCTTTGATATTTTGTTGTACACTCACCATAAAATGTTCAAAAAATGCTGATTACCTCAGACAACGGTTGGATAGTTAGAAAAAATGCTAACTATCACCAGTTCTTGCTTTGCCTTTCTTCCCCTCCATATTCTACAATCCCCTATCCCCGTACTCATACCAAATCTTCACCTTCTTACCATTACCCAAACACCGCTAGATTAAGTAACAAACCTCTTCTCATCCCCAAAAGGCAGCTTTTCCATATCCATGAGAAATGAGCTTTATTTTACAGGTTCACAAGCTCCAATTCAAGTATTGGTGTCTGACTAAAAGTGCTCGCAAGGAGTTCGAGATTCTAGCATGAAATGTTCTAGTAAAGAAAACAATGGAAATATCACCAGAAAATATCGAAGGAAAACCCTGTTGAACGGGTAGAGTTAGACCAGCGACAACATGAACAAGCATTTGATCTTCTGTCAAGAGTCTTTTTCTGTCCATTGTATATGCAAAAAAAAAAAGGTATTACATGCACAACTCATAGTGTCACATTGCAAGACATTTATCCCAGCTTCCGCAAGAGTACATAGGCTCAACAAAGGGGAACTGCATCCCCAAGGGGGTTGGTGCATTAGGCGGGTGGGGGCGGGTAGACTGCTAGTTTCCGTTTTGAATTCCCATTGTCTCAACTCCCTGTGCTGCAAAAGGGAGGTACCCATATGAAAATTGATGCATAATGTAGGCACCTTTTCCAAGGCACCAAAAGCAGACTTGGACTCTATGGGGACTTTATTGTAAAAAATGACTTCTAATACTCATTCTGCTCTCCCAAACAGGGGAAACGTGAAACTTTTTGACCTTTTTTCTTATTTTGTTTGATGAATTTAGCAAGTTGAAGCTATGGGAAGCCCCACATGAGCCAAAGGGGTACATGTCCATTCTTCATTTCCTAAATCTCTTTACATGTCTTTATGGTTGCAGCCCGTGGTAGAGCCAGAAATGTTTGGTTGAGGGGCACTTCAAGTGTAAGATTCAAACCTTAAGGGGCATTGATATGCAAAAAACTGAAAATTAATGAAGTTTTTGTATGTAAATAGTTTTACTTTTTTGGTTGGTGTTGGCAAGTGCCCATGCTGGTAATAATTACCCTATATCTAGAGATGTTAGCATATCCGATTTGGATCAGATATCTGACCAAACTCTATCGAAAAAAATCAGATCTGAAAAAAGAAAATATCTGGTTAATAAGGCAGATCATATTTGTATTTAAGAAATGACATAAGATTGGAATTAGACATACATAATATCCTATCTTATTCGGAATCATCGGGTTTATTTTCAAAGAAATATCCTATATCTAATGCTCTTAAATTCTAAAAAAATGGCTAAATTTGGTTCAAAATTTGGATTCAGATTCAGTTATGAATGTAAAAGTCAATTGTGAAATCTGATTTTGGATTTCGATTCAGATATAAATTTCTTTGTTTTTCAAATACGAATATCCAAAAAAGTGGATACAGTTAAAAGTATATCTGATTTGAATGTGATCTGCTGATGTACCTACTATTTCCACATAAATTGTCCAACTCAACTCAAAGATCAGAAGACAAATATGCAACCCCTGACAAATGAATTAGCATGGGATTTGCAATTGGAAGGAAGCAACAGGCAAGCTTAGCATCGGAAAGAGGTGCTGATACACTCTTTCTTATGCATATCAATGGCCAAAAAGAGCAGCAAATAAGCCCGATGTGGCCTGGTATGAGCAGCTGCCGGCAGGGTCAACAGCTTTTGAATGAGGAGTGGACTTGGATTGTGGATCTAGCCATAGGAGCTCCCACCCAGGTTTGCTTGTCATATGCCATCAGCCATAGGGATGTTAATGGATCAGATTTGAATAAAATATACTCTTAACCATATGTAACTGCTTTTTCAAATATTCACGTGTTCATATTTGAATTCTGATTTGAACTTGAATGAATAAAGTCATATCTAAGTCTGAAATCCAATTTTGCAATCTGAATATGATCTGAATCCAACTTTGCATTCACTACTTAATCTGAATTTTGAACCAAATCTAGCTGACTTTCAATATATAAGAGTGTTAGATGTATGATATTTGTTTAAAACTAAATCTGATCTGAATTTGAATCTGATCAAATATTTACATATATCTGAATCCGAATCCAATAGAATGTCATTTCTTAAATCCAAACCTGATCTGATTTTTCCATTGGACATTATATTTTTTTTCTATAACTGGTTTTTCTGAATGGTTTGGTTGGATATCTGATTCAAATAGAATATATTGAAATCCTTACTTAACCAGAAATGCCTATCTTCACCACTGAAAATGGGAGTCAAAGACGCACCATGATATGCACGTGATACTACTACTTGATTCTAACCGAAGTGGCCACAGGTATTGGCAGATGATCTATGTTTCAAATCTAGGAAATGATGGGATCATTCAACCTTCTTCGATGCACATTTCTGTTCCTTTCTTTCCAAAGTCTAGAGAAGTAGCACCCTTAAGAATGGAATGCCCTGTCTGGCGAGTTTTGTGCTGTGCTACCTATGCGACAGCAGCTGCGGCACTTCTATAATGCCGTCTTCTCCCTCAGCTCCATATCATGTTCTCCCGAGCTCTTCAGATAACCTTGCAGGACATGGTGAAGTGAAAGAACTGGGCACTGAAAGTGGTGAAGAAATTCAGGATTTCTCCACTCCTTGTGGAGACGGTGGCGATGGAGGGTGTATTTTGGCAAGCAACACTCATTTGGTGGGTGCGTGACCAAGTTTGCTATACAGTTGGAAGTGAGGCAGGGGCTGAGGCAGTTGCTATCATGAAATGTTTGAAAATTGATAAATATTGAATTTTAGAAAATTAGGGGTGATTACACCTTCTAAGAATTTTCAAACGATTAAAACGTTGATTAGGAAATACTTGTTGCTCTTAAATTGTTGTGGAAACAAATTTATTAATTGAAAAATGTCATTCTCATATTTTAATAAATAATGAATAAGTGCACTCGAGCAATGTGTTCCTTTATGGGCTAGCATTCCTTTAAGGGGTGAGTAGGTTGCATCATAAAAACATTATAGATGGTTGTTGTATATGAAAACAGCCTTTGCGAACATTTTTATTGTAATAACTTTGGATTTGATGTATATTCAAACTCTGATTTTAACTATGCATTGGAATCAGATATTTAAATTTGGATTTGGATATATAAATTCAGCTTTGTTTTATTTTGAATTTACTATCCAATTGGATATATACCAAATTACTTAATTTCAAGACGATATGTTAAAAGTTAGGTTGTATGGGAAGAAAATATTTTTAACAACCCGTAATTTACATATCCATTCCTCTCTCCCGTTCTCGTCTTGGGTCAGCAATTTTGGGCAGAAGGTTAGAGTTGTATCTTATTATCCAGTCATTGGTGCAAGACCCATAAATTGCCCAAGCCTGATATCTAAATAAGCTTTGTGATTTTGAGAAAAGAAAAAAAAAACAAGATCACATATCCAAACTTTTTACATAATAAAATAGGATAGATGAAAGCCCTAGAAAAAGAAATCTGCAAACGTGAGAAAAAGGAAGTGTAGATGATTGGGATTGAGACATTTTTCCCAGATTTGTTTAGCAGAAAAAATATATGGGACTTTGACAGTGTGCGTAGAAGCCTATAGGCTCACCATAGTCCAAGTCAGTAAAGCTTCTGATTGGAGGCAAACAAATGGACCCTTAAAGATTTATTCTCTCATAAACTCAGCAACTTGAGAAATTTAATTTTTTGAGTTAAAAGAAAGCGAGAGTCTTGTTGTATTTATGTACTGTACTGTCCACCATGGCAATGGTGAACTTAATTAGAGGGGTGCATGCCCACTTGCTCACCTTTGTAAGTTTGATCTCTTCCTTAATTTGCCTAATTTCTTCACTTCTGATTCTTTTCCTCTCCTCTTCCCATCTACCAAGAAACAGGGGAGGTTGGCGTTAGTAAAGGACATACTTGCAGAAGTGCTCTTTCAGTTATTTTGGAAGCCGTCACCAGTTTATTGAAAGAAAAGGTCGGCCTCATCTTGAATGCCAAGGACAATCTCATCAACCTCCAGAGGAAGCTGGAACTATTGCCGGCGGCCCTCAAGGATGCAGGTCGCAAGCCCTTTTCCAGCAACAAGGGTGATGAAGGTCTAGACGACAGCTGAAGGCTTGAGCTCGGCAAAAGGGAGAAGGCTTTAACTTCATGGAACAAGGTAAGAATGCCTTGGATCATTCTGCGCACTTTCTTTAGAATTGTATTTAATTCTGTAAACCCACTTACACCCCATGGGTTTTACCTTTTTTTCAGTATGCACCAAATCTCATGTTTCGTTTTCTTCTTGTGCTTTAAATTAAGCAGCCATGGCATCACACCAACATTGATGCTTAACGGCTTGACTAAAGGAGGATTGTTCCATATCTTTAAAGATGACCACAAGAAGTGCTTTATGAGGTGTAGAGATATAAAGGAAATTATGACTGTGTGCATACATGTGAGAGAGAGATAAAGAGAGAGAGAGTACTGAATTTAATTTATTAATGTACAAATTTTATTACATGATGATACATAGCATCATAAGTAGGATTCGGTTAATGGGCACCAACATGGTTGATAGAGAGGGAAACAGTGACACTGGTGATTTGCTTAGGCAGTCTGGATAGGCTCGGCAATGAGAGAGTAGATACGGTCCATGGACTCATGCTCCAAGACATGGATGCCATCTTCAAAGTCGTACATGCATTGGGAGACCCTATCAATGTTTAGAGCCACGTTCATGCAGGAACGAGAGAAGGTGGTCTGTTGCTGTGCTACTGAGAGGAGAGCAGCTCCCTTAGCAAGTTCCTTATGTGCTGCCATGCTTGCTCCTCTGCTACCCTTGCCTCATTCATATAAATCTGGACCGTTCTAGGCAGGTTCCCTCTCTTATTATCCAGTCCTTTGATCAAGTGTTCAACATATAAAGAGAAGATCATCAGCCAATCAAAACAGAAAAACAGAAAAAAAAATTGTCAACTCAGAAGCTAATACTAGTTAACCAAAAGAAAATACACTAAACTAACCCTGGATCTCTGGTGGTCAGCCGAGAGATGAACTATGATCAATGACAAGTTGATGATGTTGGACTCAGACTGCAGCTGCTGGATTGCTTGTTCCTCAATGTTTTGGGAGAGGAAGAAGTAGGCTGGGAGGAGAATAGGGCCTGGTCATGGCTGCCCCGATGTTGCTCAGATATTCCGCTAGCCCTGGTGTCTGTCGGGCACGGTGCCACCATGCTTCAACCAAGTAAGCTCTGCACACACCCGCCCACTGCCCAAGAGTAGAAGAGAGCAAGTCAATTAGAAAGTGAAGCCAATATTTTAATGTGATGATGTGAATAGTAGAAGAAAGATTTGGTAGAGAAAGTGTCGTACCGCTCTCCTCATGTGTGAAGTGATATCACGGCCATGCCTCCTAAGAACAGTGTAGCTAATCTGGTTGGTTGTGTTGTAGACAGCCGCATAGAAGACCCTCAGTGACTGTGGCAGCTGCTCTGCCGCTTGAAGATCCCACCTGCGTATATACAATATACAGCACCCTCATTGGCTCCTAACGATGTGAAGCAGAAACTAGAGACAGAGTTTCTCCCTCTAATTTACCAACCATAATCATCCTTTACCTCTCAACAACTTGCACAAAGCGTTCGAGCTCCTCAACAGACTGATGCTCGCCAAAGATGTCCTCAACGAAGGCCATCAAGTAGGAGACCCTGGCGAGTTGCATCCTGTACTGTGAGAACTGTGGCTCATGCATCTTCCCCACCGCCATGAAGTAGCTCTCCACCAGCCTATCTCTGGCGAACCTAATGTGATCGCCCAAGCCCACCACCCTCCACCACCAGCAAACACCCAAAACAAAGGACTCATGGTTGATTATTAGTGAACCCAATGATGCAAACCAGGAACAATGTAACATACATGATATTCATTACTGAAATACATATATACATAGAATGACATTAGTTGCTGCATTATTATCATCTATTAACCAAGTTATTTAGCCAAAAGTGCAAGAATGAATTGTACCCGGATAACTCGCCGAGCTCTCTTTGGTGGATTGTCTGCACCTTGTTGAAGTCCAGCCTTGCAAACTCATGCCGCACTTGGCTTCTGCGGTCCGTCCTCTCGAATGTCCCAATATACTCTCGGGCCTCAACCCTGCGAACCCTTCTATGGAGCGGAATCTGCAGAGCACACTGTACCTGTCGAGACATCCTCTGGTCCATGCGGCTTATCCTTGCTATAAGATGCTCTGAAGAGAAGGCTGTAGCTTCTTCCAACACAGTTTCTCCTCCACAGGCTAGTTGTCATGGTTCGTAGAGGATCAGCAACCCTCTCACGTCCTCACGAAGATTCTCAGAGAACCGGCCAGACTTTTCCCTAAATCTACTAAAGCTCTCTGCGAAATGCAAAAGGAAAGTTTAATGGTTAGTGTCAATTAACACATTTGTAATAGACAGTCTAGATTAAGAGCTAATTATTGAGTCAATATTTTGGAATTAACAATGTGTATATATATGTATACCTGCAGAAACATTATAGCCATGTTGCCTCAGAATTATGATCCGAAGTGAAGAAGAGTAGAGGTCCTCAAATCCTCTAGTGCTATAAATGTTTGATGCTTTTATCTTTCTATATAAACCGAATGCATTAAACTATGACACTTGCCTAAGAAAACTAGTACTTTTATTTTATTTGCATATAGATAGAATGCAATCTTTCTTCACGTTTTTGATGAGGCAATTGCTCTAGGATGTCACAAAGTGACACATGGTGGCTGGTGTGGGCAACAACAAAGAAAGCAGTAGAAACACAAGTCATACTTTTCCTCACCCAATCCTCACAAAATCCCAAATAAGAAAGCCCAAAGTGCAGAATGACAATATCACTTTGTCATAAGCTTTTGAAACATCTAATTTGAGAAGAAAAAATTGTTCAACATGCACTTATCCAAGCTGTTGACCACTTCAAGAGCAAGATGCATGGATGATGAATAAATCTACTGGGGAGATTAGAAGTACAACTAGTTTATAGATCACATAGCATAGTGATATAAGTGAAGACTTTTATGTCCATAATGATATAGAATTAAGAATCAATATCATATGTGTTCCATTACAAGCTTGTTTGTGAGAAGAAATTTCTCACCACCAGAGCCATATTGTTTGCATCCCAAAATTTTTTTTGGTTCACCAGTGAGAATTTGTTTTGCAAACTATAAAAGGGTCCACCAGCCATTGGTATGAGGCCTGGTTTTTCTGTGGCATTCTTCATTCTTGGTGCATTTCCTCAACTTAAATGCAATGTGGTGGATGGTAAAGATGTTAAAGTGTTTTAGAAATTTAAAATTTTATAAAGCAAAAAAAGTTGTAAGAGTCAATCCTTAAAATAAGAAAATTGTTCATTAGGCATTGGAAAAGAAAGTTCGATAATTTTTGTTTGATAAAATGGTAAGAGATATGTTTTAGAAGAAATAATCTTAACTAATGAATCATTTGATTTGTAATAATCATTTAAATTAAAAAAAATTAAGTCAATTTATGAAGGAAGAGTTTTGATAAAATTTTATAAAAATGCTTTAATGAAATGACCATTTGTAAAGTAAAGAAAGTTAATAGATATCTTTTGAAACACAAGTTAATCTCAAGTTTTAGCCTAACTCTATTACCATATTATTAAGGCTCGATCATGTTTTGCTTAGGTTTCCTAAAGGAGTGGTTGTGTGTATCCGTGAATCTTATGAATGCATGGTGAATATGAAAGTTAAATGAAAAGAAAACGAATTCTCTATGCTTGAAAGAAAATTAGATAAGTCATTCATACCACAACATGCATATTAAAAAAAAAAGGTTTTCAAAAAAGAGCTGTATGCCATCCAACTGTAGTCCCAAAGATAAGGATCATGGGTATTGGACCTTAATATTGAACTTGGTGAAGTCGAATGATTTTGGACCAAGCAAAATGGGAGCTTTTTTTGTTTAATATATAAATAGAGAGAGAGAGAGAGAGAGAGTAAAAGGGTGAGAAATCTAAAAGGGGTGGAGAAATGGTGGGTGGGGAAGGAGACAAGAACCAGTCCAGTTGACCTCATAATGGCACCCCTAATCTCAAAATAAACATTGTTCCTCAATACCATTAGGATAGAACCCTCCAAGAAAGAAACTAAAGACATGGTTGTAACGCGCTGCCTAACCCAACCATTGTCCTACCCATCATTTGTTTAAAAGGGGCGGAGAGAGAGAGAAAGAGAGGGGGGTTTAAAAAAGAAAAAGATAAAAGAGAGGTAAAATAAAGAGAGAGAAAGAAAGATATTTTAAAAAAGGGAGAGAAAGAACTGAAGACAGAGAGAGAGAAGATAAATCTTAGAGAGAGATCTAATCAGAGAGAGAAATCAGAGAGAGAGAAAGAGAAATATGAGAGAGAAATAGAAAGATTAAAAGAGAGATTTTGAGTTTTTAAAGTCTCTTTCCTGGATGGAAACTAGGATTAATGAGTTTGGAAAATAATTTAAATATTATAACAACTTCATTACATTTGCTGTAGGTCAGAGAGAAACTTAAGCTCATAAAGAAATAGTCTAAGCAAAGTTTCCAAAGCCTTTAATTTCAAGAGTTTGAAATGCTTTTGAAACTATCAAAAAAAACTTCGTATGCATGTGTAAATAGTAAAGAAGACATCCTATCTAATCTAGGGAATTACGAGAAGACCTCCCTCCCATCATTAGGTATAAGATGAAGCCAAGATAATGAGAAAGAATCATCTAGTCTAGAAGAAGTAGATGAAGGAAGCTCCTCCCCTGATCATCTTGTACTCCAATCCCATCGAAGGAGCATTTCTGAAGGAAAATCACTCTTTTGAGATTGCTAATATAATGACAAATAAACGGTTTATCAAGAGAAGAAGGATTCAAAGGTGGCTAAAGTAGTGGTCTAAAACTAATAGTAAGGTATGTATTATTGTTGAACCTGACCAGATCAAAGGTACCGATCTTGAATCTGACTTCCTCCCTTGATAATGAATGAGCATGTAAGCTTTTGTTGGCGACACTGCAATAAAAGTCTTACAACAAAACAGAAGGTTTATGGATTTATGATGAACGACAAAGCTATGTGATACCTTCAGTAGGATTTTTGGCAGAGCTTTCTTGATGTGGTTCAGTACCAAAGACTCTAAACAATTTGTTAATGAGAAAAAGAAAAAAATAAATTGCAGTAACACATGAATGTTAAAGAATTGGTTTCAAATAAAATCTCAGGTTACCAAATCAAATTTATCGGATTTTCATAATTCTAATTCGAATTTGGGTTTAAATAGGAAGCAAGAAAAATCCATGCCCACATTCAAATTTTATTTAAATTCAAAATTCAAAATTGATTTTAGATTTACATCCACACCTGAATCCAACTTTTAAATACAAGAGCCAAAACCACATTACGATATGTTAAGAACGTACAGATATTCAAAACATATAAATTGGGTATACGATAATTCATTTGAAATTGAATTCAAAAGGAAACCTGAATCAGAATATGATGGGATATTTAGTCAGACTGAACCCAAATTCGAATCCAATCAAAAGTCATTTCTTAAATAAAAATCCCATTCAATTTTTTTTAATTAAAGTGTTAGTTTTTTCTTTTTTCATATCAACTGAATACATACATGAGGTTGCTTCTAGAGAATTCTTACTACAACAAAAATACAAAAAATCAATAATTAGTTGTTACAGTTTTAACAAATTGTTATACGAATGATTATGTTATGATTTGAAGAGAAACAAATAAACTAATATGAGATGTTGCACCAATTGAGATAGATGAATTCTCCTGAACAAATACTGCACTCGTTAACACGAAGCTAAGCAGATATATATAGTGGAGAATTATCAGGCCAACCTCCAAATAACTGAATCATCCAACTATCACCTTTGACATATCATAATGAAAAAATAAATGCAAAAGATCAAAACTGAAGTGGCTAAACTTGGCAATGGTAAAGAAACAAAAATATTTGTTCACAAGTTTCCGAATGCTCGAGCTTCTGACACATGCAGTGCATTAGGCAATCACCTCCTCTACCTCAAAAAAAAAGAAAAAAAGAAGCAAAAAGATAAAGTTGGGTTGGGGGGAGGAGGAGTCATTAACACCCTTGAGGCAGTTGAGCATAGGCATGGGCCTGCATGATCAGACCCAGCCCGGCCCGGCCCGGTAACTTTGAGGTCAGGTATCGGACATTACATGCAGACCGTCATGGGCCCGGTATGCCCAACAATTTTTTTATTTTTATTTTTTAAATACATTTTGAAGTATGTTTCCTTTGTAAAGGTTTCAATCATTCAAAAATTGAAAGTTCACTTTAGTCTCCGTTTTCTTCCTTCACCGTTGGCATCTCACCAGGCTGCATCGCCATCATCGCACCTCCCGGATAGTGCTGCCATGCCTACCATGCCATCACCAATTTGTTGCCCCTTGTTCCAAATCCAGACCATTTGTCACCGCCCTACTACTGCTCGGCTTGAGGAATCATCGATTCCATTGTCACCAGTCTCCAATCTCTCTATGTGTGTGTGTGTGTGGATGGTTGTTCTCGATTGGAATGAATCCGACCTGAATGATTGTTTACCATTGGGCTGAATCAGGTGACATTCATAAGATGGGGAAGGCGGACGGTGATTGAAGAGCATGTTGGGTTTGGCCGGTCCAATCGGAGCGTGAAGCGGTGGAGGAAAGGTGCAGGAGGAAGTGGCAGTCTGGCAGAAGCGATGCCACAGAGGCTGCAAAAATGGGCCAGGCCTCATGAATTCTTATCATGGCCCAGTAGCAGGTCCGGCCTGACCCGTTAATAGTTAGGCCGGGTAGCGGGCTGGCCATGTCCAAGCCCGGGTAGTTAACAGCACAATATCTATGTTGTTCACCCAACCACCATCATGAAAATGATCAATTTCTATTCTGCTGGAGGCCGCAAAACCAGTTTTCTCTGCAATGTAAACTTATACACATGATTTTAAATTTGGTAAGAAACAAACACACACACACACACATATATATATATATTATATATATATATATATTTTATATATATATATATATATATATTTTATATATATATATATATATATATATATTAAGTTAAACATATTTTGGATGATAATAATGTTTTTAATAATCTAAAAATGAATGGCTCTTTTAACATCAAAATTTTGAACATTGTAGAAAAGAACAATTTTTTCATGAAAATAACTTGAACCGAAACATGATTTTTTAAAATTTAGTATTAATTATATACATATTAGGAGGTTCACATTTTATTTAAAATATCTTCTAATATAAATTTGAGAGGTATGGCTTTATTGCTTAGCCAAGTGGTATGGTGTGTGTGTGTGTGTACTATTGACATTAGTGATGGGGTACAAAGGATTCAGACTTACGATCTCAACTATTAACAACTAAAATACTGTTAAGATAATATCTAAAAGGTTAGATTGTTATAGAAAAAAATGTTTTGAACATTGCGTTTAGATGTATATAATTGTCCACTTGGTTTAACCATCATCTTCTGGTCTATTCCTCTCTCTCTCTCTCTCTCTCTCTTTCTCATATTACTTTATGTGAATCTTAACATTATGAGAAAGGTTAAGATATGGCTGTTGGATTCAATATGTATTTTTGCAACCGAGTCCAGTATGAACTTTATGCTAAATAAATTTGGATTGCGGATCATATATGTAAATTATTTTTTGCATAATAATATCAATGAAATAAAAGATTAACAGGAAATATGACAAGTCCGAAAGGGGGAACTCTAGGGCCTGGCTTTGGGGATTTTTCTACCAGATTTATTTAGGAGCAACTAAATTAAGAAATTGAATTTCTTCTTTAACACAACCTATAAAAAATGTGCCAATGAGTATTTTTCTCATGTATTCTAGTATTATAACAGATCATGCCACGATTTATGGGAATTAAAGTTAAAGCAAATGCAGAAAATATAATGAATTGGAGAGAGAAAAGAAGCAGGAATATGAACGTAGCTAGTCTGGAGGAGAAGAAGAATACAGTGTAAGGAATTGATGAAACTGCGTGAAAGGACAGAAGCCAATGAGTAACAACTGACAGAATTGAGGGCGGAATTTCTAGAGCCGTCAAGGGCCGAATTTCTTCCTTAACTTGATTACTTCAGCGCTCTACCACTCGCAAGAGGATAATGTGGTGGTGGTGGTGATAAAACGGACCCACCTGCTCAATTTGAATTTTATGTGCAGTTTTTTGCCTATTTTCTTCCAATCTTTCTGAAAATTGCTTCTCTTCCTTTGCCCTTCAATCTACTGAAAAACTGGGAGTGGGGTTGCAGGAGATGGGGGCAGTAATAGACGAGCTTGTGCAAACAGCCATTTCTACTGCAACCAATTTGCTGAAAGAGACAAAAGACTACATCTTGAATGCCAAAGACGATCTGAAGAAGCTCCAAAGGATCCTGAAAATCTTCCAAAAGGCCATCGAAGATGCTGATCGAGTCCTTTTTCAGCAAGGAGTGCGACAGAGAACTAGAGTTTGAGCTCAAGGATGTTCTTTATGATGCCGAGGATATCATCGAAGGATATCGAAGCAAAATTGAGGCCAGCAAGAGGGATCAGGTACGTAAGCGGTCTTTGACCACAGCACTCTCTTCCTATTATGTAGATGTTTCTTTTCGTTACCAACTTGGTAACAAAATCAAGAAAGTCAATGAAAGGCTTGATAAAATAAAGAAAGATTGGGACATGGTGGATAGGCTCAAAAAAACACCAAAAGGGGGTGGTAAGGACCCTGTTCATGGTGAACATGTCAACCCCAAAGAGGCAACCCATCACATAGGTGTGCAACTGCACATAGGCAGGGAGAATGATAAAAAGGTGTTAGTAGAAATGCTCTCGTCGAATGACTTTTGTAGTAAGACTGAGAAGGGTGGTGCTTCTATTATCTCCATTGTAGGAAAGGGAGGGATCGGTAAAACGACTCTTGCAAACATGGTATTTAATGAAGTTGAACAACAGTTCGTGGAACGCAGGTGGTGGGTTCGTGATTCAGAAAGGCGAAACTATAAGGATTTGGTGTAGCAGATACTAAGGGAAGTGTGCAAGAGTTCTGGAGAAAACACTGATTGTTCCTTGACTGACTTATGCACACAATTACTGAACGAGCTCTCAAAGGAAAAAAATTTGTTGGTCCTAGATGATGTATGGGAAGTAAAATGGTGGAAGAGAAAGGGGGAACATTGATGGCGGGTGCAATGGGGAGCAAAATTTTGATTGCCAGTAGAAAAAAATATGTGTCGGAGGGGATGGTTGCTTTTTATATGCATGAATTACAAGAGTTTAGTTTCCACCAAAGTTGGTACTAGTTTCTGAAGGAGGTTTTAAGAGAAGGCCAAACAGAAGAAGATTTGGTGATGCATAAGATCAAATTTGTTAGAGAGGGAATAGTAAAGAAGTGTGGTGGGTTGCCACTTGTGATTAAGATGGTGGGGTCCATGATGCACACCATGAAAATGAGTAGGGAGGACTGGAAGTCCGTCGTTGAAAGTTAGGTATGGGAATGGAGGACTCCTGCAGCCTCATCATCGTCCACTGAAATAGGTGGCGATATTCTTCCTGGTCTCATGCTGAGCTACGATGGCTTGCCATATTATTTGAAGAGTTGTTTTGTGTATTGCTGCATTTATCCAAAGAATTATGAGATTGAAAGGGAGACATTGATCATGCAATGGGTGGCATACGGATTGATTGAGGTTGGCATAGATGTTGAAGCAACAACAAACCAATACATTGAAGATTGGATGAGGTGGTGTTTGATTGAAGAAATTAATTTGAAGAGCATCAAATTGCATGACATTTTGCATGACCTTGCCTTATATAAAGGTGGAAGGGAATATGGCCATGCGTCTACTACTGAGCACACCCACCATCTGTCATTACCTGGTGTACACAATGGAGAGGCACACAAGCATAATACCTTGGAAACAGCAAATAAGGTGTGCACATTGTTGGCTGATTCCAATTCTTACTTGCAGGTTTATATTGAACACTTGACCAATTTCAAGTGGAAACAATGAAAAAATAGAGTATAAATTGAAACATACCCAAATTGTCTCTATTATCCATGCAAAATCAGTCATTGTTGGCGTTCGTTCAGAACGTTTGTTGACACGTTTGGCGAGTTGCAATACTGTCTTCCTGTGGCATACATTGTGGGCATGGTTGTTAAATTGGTGTGGTGAGCACCTTCATATGTCTGAAAGTTAAGAAGTTGATTGTGCCCCAGCATTGGTTCAATGCAATGTGATTATGAACTGCATGATATTGCATCAATGTGGGTGAACACATGAATGTGTGCATGCTGCGCATTGACTTGCATATGGTTACATTTTTACATATGCATGTACGTGGATTCTTTAGTTTTTTTATCTTATTTCTCCAAGTGGTCATTTTTTTGCAGAAATATTTTGGTATTTTTATCTTGTAATGGATAACCTTATTTTAGCATAAAATTTGGGACATGTATGCATTTTCCCCCTCCACTGACATCTTAAGGATTTTTGGATTCGGCTCCCACTTACAAGTGGAGGATCCAGACAGAGTTCTACTGGACCCACTACGACAAACCCATGCCCCACTGCATAAATAAATTACCTGCGGTGCCCAGCCATAAGACAACAAAATAAACAAGCTATTACTCTTTTAAGCTAGACATGGACCAATAATCAACAATCCACTTGAGGTATCTTGAGCTGAAATGGACATGGGAATTGAAATTTATAGCGGAAGGCTGGGGGAAGCTTACCAATTTACGGACCTTGCTTAGATTTGTGGTATGCGATGACAAAGGGGACACAAAGGCATGCAATATTAGGGAACTAAAAGACTTGAACAAACTACAGGGGGAACTGTCAATACAAGGGTTGGGGGGGACAAGAAAACCTATTGTCTGTGCAAGAAATGCACAATTGCTTAAGGAGAAGCATGGCATAATCAGTTTGGAATTCTACTTTGGAATTACTGGAGGTGTTTCTGAACAGAGTAATGATGAACAGAGTGGTGTGCTGGAGGCATTGGAACCTCCACTTGGGCTGGAGTGCTTGGAGATAGGTGATTATAAAGGAAAGATGCCAGTTTGGCATTTGAATACTGAGAATACCAAGCAACATTCACTAAAGCTGGAAAAATGCCATTTATGGGAAAAACTAATAAGCATTACCTCATTGAAAGTACTAAATGTCATCAATTGCCCAGCACTATGTGAAATAGCTAGCACGCCTGCCTTGGAGTCGTTGAAGGTGGAGGAATGCTGCAGCCTAGAGCAATTACCTCATCACATGGCTGCTCTCAAGTGGTTGGTCGTGTCACTTTGTGATAGCCTAGGGCAATTGCCTCATCACATGCCTGCTCTCAAGTCGTTGATGGTATGGGCATGCGATAGCCTAAAGGCTCTTGTTAACATGCTCAAGTCGTTGATGGTATGGGCATGTGATAGCCTAAAGGCTCTTGTTAACATGCCTGCCTTGGAGTCGTTGGAGGTGAGTTATTGTGACGGCCTAGAGCATTTACATGACATGCCTGCTCTCAAGTCATTGATGGTGCGGAGGTGTGATAGGCTGAAGACTCTAGCTGACATGCCTGCCTTGGAGTCATTGGAGGTAGAATTTTGTGACAGCCTAGAGCAATTACCTCATGACATGCCTGCTCTCAAGTCGTTGAAGGTGTACGGACCTAATAGCTTGAAGGCTCTTGTTAACGTTCCTTTACTTGAGGAGTTGATGGTGGAAGGTTTGCTCAACTGGGAAGGGTGGCCAGCGGATGGATTTGGGGAAACAACATTGACTTCTATGCCAAGGTTAAGAGAGGCAAATTTTATGAATTGTCCAAAGATGCAGACAGAAGGCTTTCTTGATGCTCGATTGGAGCTGGCGGGGCATGACAGTCAAGTGACTCAGCTCCAAAGTCTGTCAGTCTGTTGTTGCCTAAGTGCAACATTGGGATGGAAATTCCTTGAGCAACTGCCTAACCTCATTGAGTTAAGGTTGAATCCAGACTCAGCAGCACTACTGCCATCGCCATTGCCATCAGAGGTATCAACATTTCTACCCTCTCTCAAGTCTCTGTCTTGGAGCGACATGAATCTTGATGAGGTCAAATTGGGAAGGGTGCCTCAGTGCTTGTGGGGTCTGTCCCAACTGGAGACATTGTTCCTAAACTATTTCTATGAGGACATCAGCTTGGGAGGCCACTGGCAATGCCTCCCAAAACTGGGATACCTAGAGCTTCAATACTTCCCCAATCTGAAGTCTCTGCTGGACATTACTACCCACCAAAATGAAAATGATGCAGTAGCAACAATATGTTCCATGGATGCAAACGAACAGATCGCCAGCCTCTCGAAGCTTGAAAAGTTGGTAATTTACTTTTGTCCAGCACTCCATTTGCTGCAGGAACTCAGGGACCATCTTGGGGAAAGGTTATCCATCCTACGCTGAAGTGGTTGAGGTGCTGTTATATCATGTTACGGAGCCTTTTCTGTTTCGTTGGCTGAAGCCGTCAGGAGTTAAGATGCCATCTTGGAGGAAAGGTAACAATTATTCGATATGTTTTAGTGTTTAAAATCAGTGACAGATTGTAACTCTATTTTTTTTGGGTCAAGTATGAATCTTTTGCATTTTGTCGGCTCTTTTTTTCTCTCCCTTGTTTGATTTAGGTCTTGTACATTTTTTATGTCATGTTTTTCATCTGCAAAAGTAGAGTGATTCTGTAAAAATCAATAGATTGCAACTGCTTTCAGCAAACATGACAGAAGCCAATAGGACTTGGTCATGTTGGTCTGGTTTCACTGAGAACATCACCTTGGGAGACCACTGGAAATGCCTCCCGAAACTGAGAAAGCCAGTTCTTTTTTACTTCCCAAAAATCTCAAGTCTTCTGGTGGGCGCAAGCAGTATTACTTCTCAACAAAATGATGCAGTAGCAACCACATTTCTCACGGATAGACAGGAACAGATCGCCTTCTTCTAGAAGATTCAATGGTGGAGCAGCTAAGGGACCATCTTGAGAACGGTTTACAATTACTGAAATGTTTTAGTGTGTAAAAAATCGGTGACCGATTGAAACTAATTTTTTCTTTGTTAAATATGAATCTTTTTTGCTTTTTGTCGGCTTTTTTGTTTCCCTCCCTTGCTTGATTTAGGACTTGTAAAATTTTTATGCCGTGTTTTCCATTTTCTTTTTCACCCACCACACATTTGGTCTATTAGTTCTTAGCCGATCCAACCACCATTTAATTTTTATGCATCCACATAATATTTTTCTTCCTTTATTTTTCTTGACTGTCACATCATGACAGAATGGACAGTCTCAGTATGTATATATATATATATATATATATATATATAGAGAGAGAGAGAGAGAGAGTTCCAAATCTGTTGGATCCATATCCAAAACCTGTAAGGTTGTTAGCAGAGATGCTCACTTCCTGTTGTATTGCTGAGCCCTCCACCTTAGTTTAATATTGGCAATTATTAAAATCTCTAAGTAAGTCGGCTTGTGTTCTTAACTCTTGAGAAGACGCACTGGCCAGCACTATATACATTCCTTCACAATCATTTATAGCTCATACATTTTAAAATTTCTTTTTAATTCAGGGGATATATTGAGGTATTAAAATTTTAAATGGTTTGCAATGTGTAAGGTTCTAAGAAATCACACCAACATGTCCATATGAAGCTTTTTGGCATCGCTTGTTTTATAAGGAAGCGGGCCCTACCTATTGGGTCATTCTTGAATCAAAATTTCAGAATTATGATTTTATCATATGGGTAGAATTATGAGTTGAGAATCTTAAAAGTTTTTCTTCTCTCTTGGCACATGTTATGATGATTTTAATACACAAATTCCACAATTTTAGTTCTGGCTCTATCAAACACATAATTTTCAATTTTAAAAACAAAGTTCCAGACTATCAAAGGGAAACTAAAATGGGAAGTTTCATTCCAATTCTAGTTGAAGGTGAAATTTTGTTTCTATAACACAAGGTCAGCATCTTAAACTTTGTCCTCTAAGGCTTTCTAGAAGTGTTTATGGCATCATTGAAGGTGGTTCCATGAAAAGTTGGAGGTGGCTATTCAGTTCCATCTAAGCAGGGCCAAAAGGTTAAAAAATTGGCTTTTTGCATGCACTCTTCACAAGGTTGCACTCTAAGAGATCATTCGATTGCCATGGAATCTGCCTAAGAGAACCCATGCATTCTGTCTTAAAAATGATTTTCAAATCAAACCCTGCCCACGGGATAGGGATGTCAACGGATCATATTTCAGTCGGATATACCGTTAATCATACCTGTTTTTCCAAATATTCATATATTCGGATTCAAATACGAAACAAAAAAATTATATCCACGTCTGAATCTGAAATCCGACTTTTACAATCCAAATCCAGTTTTTATATTTATGTTAAAATCAGAATCCGAATCCGATCGAATATTTAATGTATATCTCAATACAAATACGAATGGATGTCATTTCTTAAATCCATATCCAAACTACTATTTTTTGGAATTTTTAATATGAGACCTGAGGATATCAAACAAAACCTAAAAACAAAAATGTTTATTAACATAAAAAGGATTTGCTCAACATTCACTTTTGTCTTAGAATTTAGATGTTCGTCACTTTTTCTACAATCACATATGTCCTATAACAACATAAAATTTTGTAAGATAATATCGGGTCCAACTAATTGACTAGGATCCGATCTGTTTGTTCATGTTCGTCACTTTTTCTACAATCACATATGTCCTATAACAACATAAAATTTTGTAAGATAATATCGGGTCCAACTAATTGACTAGGATCCGATCTGTTTGTTCATGGGCCTCAAGTGAATTTTTGCACCTAAACGTGGGAAGGCCACGAGGGTGTTCTTTCACATCCAAATGCTTTTCTCTCCCCCTCTTTTGCTGTTACTCATGAATTCCACATAAGTAAATTACCCTTAACACTACGGATGTATTACATTATTGCCATTTTAATGGGAGGTTAAGTTTTTTTATTCCACACTACAATTTTTTAATCTAATTTACGGTAGACTGTTCAAAATGCTTCTATAAAATTAGTCCAAGTCGCACGGAAATAGTTGAGAAATTAATGTCATTTACGTAATATATAATCATTAATTAACTTGACCAAGAACATTTTATTAATAAAACACATAAACATTTGCAGTTGACTTAAATCATCCTAAACTTTGTATTATTATTTATTTGTTTAAGAGAGAGAAAATAGTTTCGTTATATATTATATTTTTCAACATGTCCTTGTCCAAATGAGTTTGTGTTCGAAAAGTTTCCTATGTATTCCTGTGAGTTGTTGAAATTCTTTATATAAGAAACAATGAAATGTATGTCCTCAGGAACGAATTTTAAAATTAGGGTAAAAAGAAAAGGAAAAAAGGTCAAGAAGTGTTTGTTTATAAAAGTACTTGTACACATTGATAGAAATTTTAGAAAGGCCAAACGTATTTAAGGTGACCGCATTTAAAAGCTACAAGTGGTTATCATTTTGATTCAGAGGAGAAGGGATGTACAATTTTTTGCCTTGGCTATACTGTACTACTGGCACAAGCAACGTATCTTTATTTTTTTCTCATTAGCTCAAAGCACCCTATTGTTTAAGGACGATGAATCTCTTCAAGAGTAAAGAACGGTATTTTGTTTTTGAGGATGAATAATCTCTATTTAGGGTTTGAGCTAAGGTTGTCGACGGATCCAATATCCGACTGCATTAGACATGGAAACAAAAAAGGTTGGATTCCGACTTCGATCATGTTAAAGTAAAAACTAGATATCCGATTAGATCCAGAATGTAAATTTAAAATTTGCATTCACATAAACTTGTCTTCCATTAGCGTTCAAATCTTAATATTGAATCTAAGTATTTGAGCTTCTATAAATCGAATATGATACTACAGTAAATTTGGTTTGAATTTGATGCAACGGAGTATGTTTTGTCTGCGGGCCATACACTCACGGAAAGTAGGGTAGAGAATGGAATTGCTTTTAGAAAGATATAAAAGGCACCCACATCTTCTCTTCAACTTGTGTCATTGTTTATTTGTGTTTATGAAGAGAGACAGTGGGAGGGAGATGTTATCTGCTGATAAATAGTTCGACATCAAGGAAGAAAAGTAGTTGTGGGGGTCTTGTTAGAGGAGCTCCAATCTGCCCAGTAGTTGAGGACACTTGGCACTCGAGGCAAATATTCTACCCAAGTATGTCTTGCTTCTTCTTCTTGCTTCTTTAGCTAGTTTTATTCAGTCAGTGGCCTCTTTGTTAGTATCAGTTGTTCCACGTCAAAATTAAAACTTAAATTTGTGTGAAACGAGCAAGAAATCCTAGCATGCATGTCCACCTTCTCTAGAGTCCCTCACCAGCATGCCGTAAGGCAGCTCACTCATTCTGCTACGGAGACAGACCATATCTACCAACGTTATTTTTGCATGTCGCTGGGATTCAGATCCATTGGAATATGGTATCCATTGGACCCAGTTACAAAACTGTACCAAATCCGAATTCAATTATAAATAAGAATTGTTTGACTTCTTCTTTTGGAGTTTTCTTTTAAGAGCTCTATTCTGCTTTTGACATCTCATTCTAACAGGAAAGTTTGGGTTCCAAAGAACACAATGTTCATATTATCAAACACCCTCTAAAGTGTGTGTAACTTTTTGTTGCTATTCTTATTGTACACTTCCAGGCCTTCTCCCTAGCAGGATTGTATTGGAAGTTCATAGCTTTTTTCATGTATATGTTTGGATAAATGCCTTTAAAGCAAAATTATTGGAATCAAACTGAATCGCTGTTAAGCCAAATTTTTGGCTGAGCAGGAGTTTAACAACCACACTACCTTTCAGCTTAAGTGTCGCGAACTCACATTTAATTGTTCATATATGTTTTTGGTATTATCATTTTTAAAAAAAGTAAATTTTATATAGTGTTTTGCCGATTCACAGTTGAATCAATTGAATTGTTAAAATAGCCAATTTTACTGAATTGACCAGCTTGATTGATTTGATTCCATGTAAGTATGTTTTTTGCAATAGCAGTATTTTAAAAAATATAAACTGAACTCTCACAAGATGGTTTCCACAACCATAAATGTTTACTACCAACAAATGTATTTTTAGAAAATCATCAGACAACATAAAGATCCAAGCCTAACCAACATTTCATCCAATTATATTAAACAAGTGCTGATAAAAATCCAAGCCTCCAAAAGAGTTAACTTTCCATAATATTTCTGGAACTTACAATAATTTAGTGTGCATTGTCAAGGTATCATTTGTTTGCAGGGATATTATATGAGTGTCTAATAAATTCACTCTAAAGATTAGGGCCTCATGAAACAGTAGTAAAATTTATGTGTTATCCTTCATCAAACACTCACATAATAATGTTCATGCATGTTGTCAAACAACCCCAAAGAGTATTTTAATGACAATGAATCTCTTCTCGATTATTTCTTTTTTGAGGACAAAGTATCTTTGTTTGAGGGCAGAGTAAGGATGTCGATGTATCTAATGTTTGATCAAATTAGAAAGGAAAATAAAAGGATTAACATCTGATTAAAAAATTCGATGTATTTGGTTTTATAAAATGTCGCTCTCGCAATTCTGGATTTGAATTCAATTTAATAAATGTTCAATCAATTTGGATAAGGAGTTGGTGATTTCAGACAAATATCCTTGTATATTTAATATACAAACAATTTGAAAGATGACCAGTCCTTAAATATCCTTGGATCGGATCGGGACTATAAATTCAAACATTCATTAATAATATTCAGATATTAAATTAAATCTAAATATGTGAACTTCTGATATATAGAATAGGGTAATGCCATGCATTCAGTCTGAATCTGATTCGATGTGGTATCATTCTTTCGCCGGCCATATGCCATGCATGGTTGGGGAGAGAATGGAATTGCTTTTAGAAAGATACAAATGGCACCAAATGTTCTCTTCAATTTCTTGCGTTGACAATTTGCCCTTGTTTTCATGCTTTTACCATAGAATTTGTTCTTATTGGTGTGCAACTTTGTGATTAAGTGGAAAATTTTAAGTTGTTTGCTCATTTAACTTACAGCACTAAAAAGAATGTCTTGGTACTACAGGACAATCATACCCCAGTTTGTATCACAAGAAAACCAATTTTCCTTTCAACTCGGGGTAACAAGTTTTGCTTTGGTGTCATACACGAATTGAACAAGTTGAAGTGAACAAGTTTTAAAAAACAAGTTAGGCCATAAATGAGTTAAGCAAGTTAAGGGAGTTGAGCTCGAGCTTGATGTTGTATAATCAAGTCAAGCTCAAGAGGGACAAGCTTGGGCTCGACGCATGTGCAGCCCTGCTTGGCGATGCAACGTCATTGCTAGGAGTTTAGGCATCCCAAACATTTTTATTAACAATGTAACAGATTACAAAATACAAGATACCTGAGCAAGAACAAACCAAAAAAGAAGAGAGACATAAACCTCAAATACAATGATCGAAACTACAACTAACCAAAAAGAAGATAGGCATAAAACCAACTTCATCGTACAAAAGGATTACAGCCTCATTGCAATCGATTGTTGACAGCAAATACATCAGCTACAAAAAGCCATTTTCTGCACACCATTTCACCACATACAGACATTTTCTGCACACCATTTTACCACATACAGATCGACCGGGAAACCATGTAGTAAGGAGGAAAGATTACCTCTTGATGTTTCCATTTTATACCAGCTACCATATCCTTTAAATCATTGCAGACTCTCCATTCGAGACCACTCAGAATCAAATTAGCATGATGCATAATAGAATTTCTTTGTTTCTTTATGTTCCAAAAGAGTACATGTAAGCTTAAACTCAAAGTATTATAACCCATTTATTTGAAAGATCATTTGAACCACCATGAGATAACTTCTTCAATAGAGTTATGCACTTCTAGCCATGACCCTTCCCCCCTCATATTTTGGAAAAAATATGATACTTATCTTTTTAAAAGATTTTAATTTGAGCTATGTAAAAATTTTGCAAAATATTGCTCAGTACTTGTATATTTTTTGCAAATACTATTCTACCCTTCCTTAAAAAAATTGATGGCTTCGCCCTTGTATCTAGGGTCTTCTGTTTTTTATTTCATGTCCATTTCATCTCAAGTTAATGAAATTATGAGCACCCCAGTCCTCACACCAAATTTTCACCTTTACTTAACCCAAACACCACTAAATTAAGTAACACACTCCTTCTCATCCCCAAAAGGCAGCTTTTCCATATCCAGGAGAAATTAGCATTACTTTACAGTGTTCACAAGCTCCCATTCAAGTATGGGTGTCTGACCAAAAGAGCACATAAGGAGTTGGTGACGTCAAGAAGGCCAAGACCACCTTCTTGTATAGAGGCAAGTAGACTTCCAACTAAGTAAGTGACGTTTCCTAATAGGATGAGAATGCCCCCAAATAAAATGACAATTTCTTCTCTACAAAGTTCAGTACAATAAGTGGAAGTCTAAATGCTCTTACCCAATAACCCACACTTTCTGCAGAACATGCTTCTCATATAAGTAAGTGGATGGTCCACCCTTCTAAAAAGCTTCTCACATAAGTCAGGGGTGAGAGTACCAACAAATAATGGAACACAAATAAGTTAGGGCAAGTTTAGACAACAGTCAATGAAATCGGTTTGCAATGACCATCGTGTTGTCAAGAACATTAAAATGAATAAAAAAAATGAAATGAATTTATAGTCAAACCTGCTTTGGAAGTGAAATCAGGTAAAACTTGGTTTAAGAAAGAAGTGGATTTACACAACAGCCCAAAAAAATAAAAGGATGTCATTTGCAGAGAAGAAGTGCCCCAGGTAAGAAGTAAATTGATAAAGTCATTTTAGGGGTTTCCTGCCCTGTAAAACTTGCCATTGGAGGTTTCCAAATAAAACTTCCACAACACAACGATAGTAAATAAAAGTGGAGAGAGAAGGTGTGTTTGTCATCGGCCTCCATCGCAACAAAAAGTGGTTCCCTCCCTTCTTAAAGGTGACAACTAAGGAAGCAGTAAGAACTTAAGTAATAATTTTCCTCTCCCAATCTTTACAAGATCCCAAAAAAGAAAGACCAAAGTGCAGGAAAGACCATCTCACTTTGCCATAAGCTTTTGGAATATCTAATTTGAGGAGAAAAAATTGTTCTATATGCCCTTATCCAAGCTGTTGACCGCTTCAAGTGCAAGGTGCATGGTTGGTGAATAAATCTACTGGAGAGATCAGATGCCCTTGTTTTGAGCCAATCATTGTGCTAAAACAATCTTCATTCTCTCAGCCATCAACTTAGCGACTAGTTTATAGATCAAATTGTATAATGACGTTGCTCAAGACTTTTATATCCATAATGACATGAAATTAAAAATCAATATCATATGTGTTGCATTTACCTACCTTACAAGCTCATTTGTGATGATGAAATTTCTCACCACTAGTGCCACATATTTTGCATCCCAAAATTTCTTTTGGTTCACGAATGGGAATTTGTTTTGCAAAGTGGAAAAGTGTCCACCGGCCATCAGTATGAGGCTTAGGTTTTCTGGCGCATTGTTCATTCTTGGTGCATTTCCACATTCATTTCAGCATTACTCTCCTCTTAAATGCAGTGTGGTGCATGGTAATGATTTTAAATTGTTTTAGAAATTTTAAATTTTATAAAGCAAAAAATGACGTAAGGGTCAATCCTTAAAATAAGAAAACTGTTTGTGAGGCATTGGAAAAGAGAGCTCCATAGTTTCTTTTATAAAATGGTAGGAGATATGTTTTAGAAGAAATAATCTTAACTAATGAATTGTTTTATTTGGAAAAAACATTTGAAATAAAAAATCAAGTCAGTTTTTGAAAAAAGATCTTTAATAAAAATTTTTTAATGAATGATCATTTGTAACATAAAGAAAGTTAGTAGCTACCTTCCAGAACACATTAATCTCAAGGTTTTAGCCTAACCCAGTTACCACATTATTAGGGCTTGATCTTATTTTGCTTAGGTTTTTTAGAGGAGTGGCTGTGGGTATCTGTGAATCCTATAAATGCATAGTGAATATGCATGTTAAATGAAAAAAAAGGAGTTCCCAATACTTGAAAGAAAATTAGATAAGTCATTCATACCAAAACATACATATAAAATCGAAAATGGGTATGCTATCAAGTCAAGTGTAGTCTGATAACCATCATGGGTACTGCACCTTAATATTGGCATTGGTGAAGTTGACAGATTTTGGGCGAAGCAAGATGGGACTATATATATATATATATATATATATAAAGACAGGGAAAGAGAAAGAGAGAGAGAGAAGTCTAAAGGGAGGGAGATAGAGGAGATGGGACAAGAGGATGGACAAGAACCGGTCCATTTGACCTCATAATGGCATCTCTAATGCCAAGATAAACAGTACTCCTCAATACCTTCAGGATAAGACCCTCCAAGAATCAAACTGAAGCCGTGGTGATAGCGCCCCACCTAACCCAACTGTTGGGCTACACATCAGTTGGTAAAGGCAGGGGAGGGGAGAGAGAGAGAGAGAGAGAGATAGAAAAGAAAAAGAGAGATTAAAAGAGAAGTAATAAAAGAAAGAGAGAGAAAGAGATTTAAAAAAAGGAAGAGAGAGAAATAAAGAGAGAGAAAAAAAGAGAAAGAGAATTTTTAGAAAGAGAGCTAAAACGAGAGTGCGAGAAATCAAAGAGAGAGAAACTTGAGAGAGAAATACAGTAATTAAAAGAGAGATTTTAAGTTCAAAATTCTCTTCCATGGATGGAAACTAGGATTAACAAGTTAGGCATTCTAGTGCCCTTCTATGCTGAGCAAGGCAGGGGTTTCCTGGCGAGAGCACTCTACTAGACACCGAACACTCTCTCCTAGTGGTTGTTGCCAAATCTGGCCTGGGGGAGTTAAATGTCTCCTCATTGGCTTGAACTTGATTGAGTCAATGAGGGGGGTATTTGGTCCTACCACGCTAGGTAGGCCCCACATGAGTCCGAGCAGCATGGTTAAAATTAAAAAAAAAAAAAAATTGAAAATTTCATATTTTCTAAGGGCAAATGATCTTTTTGTAAAATGAATTTGGCTCCGGTTTTGACAATTTTGGGTCCGCTTGAATCTGAATCAATTTTTTCCGAACCTGGAAGGGCCCAGGTCAATGTCAAATGCCCGAATTACGGATTGGATTTGTGTTTTTAGTCCAGTTTTATATTTTATAAAGCAAAATTGAGACTGAAGTTGAGGGGAGTTTGTGTGCGTGCTTGGGGATCCAATTTGAAATATGATGCTAGAGGTTGGTTCTCGGGGTTGGTTTTTTATATTTGGATCAAAAATTTGGGTTGGATCTAGGTTATGGTTTGTGCATTGAATTTCGATATATATATATATATATATATATATATATATATATATATATATATATATTCGTTTTGGATTGTGATCTGGATTTTGACTCTATTTTTGGATCTTGGATTGGGTTGTTGGATATAGGCTATATTTTTGAATCTAATGCTTAGTTTTCGATCTGAATTTGGCACAATTTTCGATCTAAAGCTGAGATTTAGATTCAGATCTAAGGCTCAATTTTGTATCTGGATCTTAAATTTAGGTCTAGATGTGGATCTATGGATCCATTTTTTCTTTAGATCTTGGATTGGATCAAATATGAGTCCAAGGCTCTTCAATCTAGACTAGGTGCATCTAGATATGGACGGAGGACTCTTTTGCAATCTAGAGGTGGCATTTGGATCCAAATATGGGTATAGGGATCTGATTTCGATTTCAAGCTGGGATTGGGATCCAGATATTGGTCTAGGGTCTTGTTTTCAGTCTGTGTATGATTTTTTGGACTGAATCCCTGTCTGAATGTGGATTTGAATTACAAAATATGTCTAGATTTGGGCTGTGCTTGAGTCTAAACTTCTGAAATTATATCCAAGTGGGTCCTAAATTGAGTTGACAATTTAATCAGATAAGAAATTGATCAAAATTAAGGAAAATCGAGGTGTTTGCGGGTAGCAATCTTTGATATTTTGTTGTAAACTCGCCATAAAATGATAAAAAAATGCTGATTACCCAAAACAACAGTTGAATCTATCCATCACCACTAGCGAGACAATCATGTGGTGGTGGAGCTAATTAAATGGACCCACCCACTCAACTAGATTTTTATGAGGGCATCCTTTTATTCATGAGAAATGAGCATAGCCCAAATCAGCATTTAGGACCCACTCGGCAGCAGCCTCGTCTTTATCATCAGTTCTTGCTTTGCCTTTCTTCCCCTCCATATTCTACAATCCCCTATCCCCAATACTCATACCAAATTTTCACCTTCTTACCATTACCCAAACACTGCTAGGTTAAGTAACAAACTTCTTCTCGTCGCCAAAAGGCAGCTTTTCCATATCCATGAGAAATGTGCTTTAGTTTATATGTGTCTGGCCAAAAGGTATTACATGTGCAACTCTTAGTACCACAGTGCAAGACATTTAACCTTGCTTCCACAAGAGTACATAGGCTCAACAAAGGGGAACTGCATCCCCAAGGGGGTTGGTGCATTAGGCGGGTGGGGGCAGGTAGACCACTAGTTTCCGTTTTGAATCTCCATTGTGTCAACTCCCTGTGCTGCAAAAGGGAGGCACTGATATAAGAATTGATGCATAATGTGGTCACCTTTTCCAAGGCACCAAAAGCAGACTTGGACTTTATGGGGATTTTATTGTAAAAAATGACTTCTAATACTCATTTTGCTCTCCCAAACAAGGGAAACACAAAACTTTTTTTCCATTTTTCTTATTTTTTTTGATGAATTTATCAAGTTAAAACTATGGGAAGCCCCATATGAGCCAAGGGGTACATGTCCACTCTTCATTTCCTAAAATCTCATTACATGTCTTTATGGTTGCAGCCAGTGGTAGAGCCAGAAATTTCTTGTTGAGGGGCACTTCAACTGTAAGATTCAAGTCTTAAGGGGCACTGATATATGTAAATAGTTTATTTTTTTGGGTTGGTGTGGGCAAGTGCCCACACTAGCAATAATGTACCTCTGCCACTGGGAGACAGTAGCTAAGTTTTCACTATGGTCTACACACTATGCATCCCCATTTTTGGCTGCCATAAATATCATTCTTTGTTAATACAAGTCCAGAGCCTAACTCCCACCATCTTCCATAGGAAACCTGAGCTGCTACTTACCCTATATCTATAGATGTCAGCATATCTGATTTGGATCAGATATCTGACAAAACTCTATCGAAAAAAATTAGATATGAAAACAGAAAATATCTGGTTAATAGGGCAGATCATATTTGTATTCAAGGAATGACATATGATTGGATTCAGATATACATAATATCCTATCATATTTGGATTCATCGGATTTATTTTTAAAGAAATGTCCTATATCTAATGCTCTTAAATTATAAAAAAATGGCTAAATTAGGTTCAAAATTCGGATTCAGAATCAGATATGAATGTAAAAGTCAATTGTGAAATCAGATATGGAATTTGGATTCAGATGTAAATTTCGTTTGAATATGAATATCCAAAAAAGTTGATACAGTTAATGTATATCTGATTCGAATGTGATCTGCTGACATCCCTACTATATCCACATAAATTGTCCAACTCAACTCAAAGATCAGAAGACAAACATGCAGCCCCTGAGAAATGAATTAGCATGAGATTTGCTATTGAAAGGAATGCAACAGGCAAGCTTAGCATCGCAAAGAGGTGCTGGTACAGTCTTTCTTACCATATCAATGGCCAAAAAGAGCAGCAAATAAGCCAGATGTGGGCTGGTATGAGCAGTTTCCGGCAGGGTCAACAGCTTTTCAATGGGGAGTGGACTTGGATTGTGGATCTAGCCATAGGATCTGCCACCCAGGTTTGCATGTCATATGCCATCAGCCATAGGGATGTCGACGGATCAGATTCGAATAAAATATTCTCTTAACCATATGTAGCTGGTTTTTCAAATATTCACGTGTTCATAATTGAATTACGATTTGAACATGAATGAATGAAAGTCATATCTAAGTCTGAAATCCAACTTTGCAATCTGAATATGATCTGAATCCAACTTTGCATTCACTTCTTAATCTGAATTTTGAACCAAATCTAGCTGACTTTCAATATATAAGAGTGTTAGATGTATGATATTTGTTTAAAACTAAATCTGATATGAATTTTAATCTGATCAAATATTTACATATATCTGAATCCGATTCAAATAGAATGTCATTTCTTAAATCCCAACCTGATCTGATTTTTCCATTGGCCACTATATTTTTTTTCTATAACTGGTTTTTCAGAATGGTTTGGTTGGATATCTGATTCAAATCGAATATATTGACATCCTTACTTAACTAGAAATGCCTATCTCCACCACTGGAAATGGGAGTCAAAGACGCACCATGATATACATAATACTACTACTTGATTCTAACCAAAGTGGCCACAGGTATTGGCATATGATCTATGTTTCAAATCTAGGAAATGATGAGATCATTCAACCTTCTTCTATGCACATTTCAGTTCGTTCCTTTCCAAAGTCTAAAGAAGTAGCACCCATAAGAATGGAACTAAGGATGTACCATCAGCGCGCCCCTCAATCCAACTAGCTATGCTATGGCATGTCAATTCCAAATAGTTGACTACAACATATTACATCACTGACCTGAAAAAAAAAATTGAATGTATAGATAACAATAATTTAAGTTTGAAGCAATACTTGACGAACAATATACTAGACAAAGTAGACCACATAATCGAATAGTTTTGATGCGAGTGATTCCACAAACATCAACATAAGTCATTTCTGCATCTCATTCATTCAGCATCATTCAACAAATATCATGTTTTGGACGCGTCAATGGATTGAAACTCACAAGATCTTGAGAGGTAGAACGGCCTATTGCCTTCTTTATTGCATATATGAGAAGTATCATTTCTACCAATCTGCAAATTTGTTCATTTGGAAGTTCTACACTGTCATGCCTCATTTCTTTCAGCACCAACTATTTAAATAAGATGAAGAAGCTATTTAATTGGAACAGATACAGCCTTGTCCATATCATTAGATAAAAATAATGCCATTGTGTTTGTCATTCAAAGAGCAGTGGTGGAGTCAAAAAAATTAGCTGGAGGGACCCTTGTTTAAAAACATTTATATCTTTAGGGGGCACTTATATATGTATAAAAGAAAAAAAAATTAAATTTGCTAATGTAAAAAATAAAGAAATTTTAAAGAGCTGGTGTGGGCAGCTTAGGCCACATGTGGCTAAGCCACTGCCAAAGAGGGTCAAAACGACAACATAGTGGCCAGGGAAGAGACACATTCAGTCATGTACTTCGTTTTTGAAACTTCTCTTGCTACATTCTCATACTAGCATGTAAGATTCAATCATGTATTCAGTTTTCAAAACTTCTCTTGGCATACTAGTGTCTAAGGGAAGAGAAATATTCAATCATGCACTTCGTTTTTTAAACTTCTCTTGATACTTTCTCATATTAATATGCAGCCAGAATGCAAAGTTTTATAGGAATAATCCGACTGCACACCAATTTTCTGGATGGAAAAACCATACGGCAAGGAAATGCTATGACATACCCAAGCTTTTGCTACATGGCCGGCATCGAGCTTGCTTCAAGATGATATGTGGTATCTAGATTCTAGGGCAACACATCGCATGGCAGTAGATATTGGCAATGCCATCACCAACAAAAATGAATGTAAAGTCGATCTCACACTGTTTGGTAACCTCACATTGTTTTCCTTTCATATTCAAAAATTTGATCTCAAAGATACTTTACATGTTAATGTGCACTAAGAAAAATATGTTGTTTATGTTGCCAAACTTACACATGATAATCACCATTTCTTTGACTTTTGTCCTCACAAATTTATGGTTAAGGATCATTAGAAATGAAAATTTTTAGTTCAAGGCACCAACGAGAAAAATTTATACAAGCAAAGTGCTTCAATGTTTGTGCATAAACGTCCAAACAAGAAAGCCTTTATGAAAATTTTGGCTGCACTTGTGACATTCATTTTTTTCTATTTGAGAATTATTAGATTTAAAGTCAAACCATGTCGTTTTATATTGAATATGAACTTTATAAAGGATATGTATGTTATGGCTCCTCACTCTTGCAATACATACAGTTCTCAACATACTGTTTTCTATGAAGAAAACCGTTTGCAGTTTTTAAATGCTACTAATTCATTAAAAAACTAATTGTAATTGAAACTAAACCAAATAATGCAAGCCCCATTTCCAATGCAATTCAAGAGACTTTCAAAATATATCTTGCCCAAAATGAAACTTTGTGTATCTTCATCAACCCATAGCTTGGTCAAGACATAGTTCCTCATGAATCAGCTATTTGTACATGAAGCCCCATGTCCCATCAACAAACCAAGAGAAGAAGAAAGGAAAGGAAATCATGTAGTGGAACTGGAGTTTAGACCCATCTAGTGAAAGACGTACAATAATAGAACTAATTAATTTGAACTCACCATATGATTAACCAATCTATGGATGAAACAAGAGCACTAAATGTTTATTTTCCATCCAAATATAGTCTTCCTTTGTGTCTCCTTAGTGAAGTCAATACAAGTTAAGTTGAACTCAGAGTTCATCTTAAAGCAAAATGTAATCCTAAAAGCACTCAAGCTATGGAAGAAGAGTTGGGGTCTTTTTATACAAATCAATTGTGGGCTCATCTCAGCCAACAGCTCACATAATAATCTTAGATGTGGATGGATATTTAGATTAATAGGGAGGAACTCTAATGGCTCAATTGCTAAGTACAAGTTTCGCCACTTTGCAGAAGGTATAATCCATAAGAAGGGATATACTAATACGAAACTTATAGTCCTATTTTTAACCAAACTACAAAACAGTTGATCTCAACCATGGCTATCTCGAAGGTTAGACCTTTACATGAATTAGGTGCCAACACTTTCTCACAACAGATATTAAAGTAAAAGGTGGTTCATGATGCAACCACAATGGTTTTAAGATTAATGCATTCCAATCATGTTTATCGCCTCAATAAACATTGTCCAAGTCAAAAAAAGGCTAACAAGGCATGTCTTCGCTCATCACACTTGGGGTTCATGAGTCACAATTAGATATGTCCATAAAATCGTCACTGATGATTTGTGTAGATAACATCATAGCCACTAGAAGTAACAATGTTGAGGTAGAAAAAAATCATAGCCACTAAAAGTAACAAACTAATTGTGGCAAGTTCTCTGTAAAATATATAAGATGACAACTTAATGCCAATCAAATACTATATATATATATATATATATATATATATATATATATATATGTATGTATGTATAATGAATGGGGTCTTTATCCAAGCAAACATGGGGCATTCCTGCAAGCCTGCCATCACTCTTGCAGTTGCTAGTAGACCTATATTCAAGTTTGATAGATCATCTTTTGCTTTCCACAATAAACACATAAGCATCGTTGGACCTTTGTGGTATGTACTTGCATGTTCATGAACCAACCAATTGAGGACTATGTGAAACACCTTTTTGGCTACTTAAATGTCACTCTAAGTTGCCGTATGAAAATAGTCTGATCAACTTCATTCAAATTGTCGACATTGTCTAATGTTCAATGGAAATTGTCTGCATTCTTTAATGTTGATTGTGTAGGATGCCCAGAGGATAGAAAGTTATAAATTGGTATGTCATCTTCGTGGGACTTAACATCATCTCATGGAAATCTAGAAACCAACACACAGTCACCAAATCTTATTGGTAGCATAGATGGTCAGACTGGCAGCATAGCATAGGGCCGATTGTCAACTCGATTCTCATGAGTGCTATTCACCTGAACTACAAATGGTGGGTATGTGATGCTTAGTTGATGGGTGTCTTGCTTTGCACTTAAATCACAAAGAAGGCCCAAACTGTGGGGCAGGAGGAAAGAGGGAGGGGCTTCCAGCTACACCCCAACAAAGCAAAAGCAGAACACCAAATCTTAAACATTAAAAACTAGCAAATTAATAACAAATTATCATTTTTTTCAAATTGTTCTGTCCTCCCTACCCACGTACCCAAACCTATGCCTGAATCCATACCACCACTTATGCGACTTGGGTTCGGGGAAATGTTGGAAACACATTTGAAAGGGATGTCAACAGTTGTAATATTAAAAAACAAGAACGCTTGGATATTGATCCAAATGTGGAAGTTAATTCTGTCAAGGATTTGATCGAATACTGGATCCAAGAAAATTGCCATGAAAATCTGTTGTATTGAAATAATTCCATATCTGATCCTATAAATCAAGATATTGATAATTTGTATGAAAGCCTTCTCACTTATAAAATGGCCATATCAGATTCATCTAAGAAGTAAACTGTTCATCAGTGCTTTATATATTAAGGGAGGGTTGCTTGCCCTTCCTGGTATGCTGTCAATCATCCCTTTAGTTCAAACAACTTTAGAAAACAAAGTGGATTTTAACATCAAATGAGCTACCATGGTTGCAAAACCAAAAAAGGTCCGAGTTAACATCATTAACTTCTCTGCTATATATCAATAACCAAAAGTTTCCACTAGAAATTCCTTGAGCATATGATATTCATGCACTCGGATACTTCCAGAAAGATAAATCAAACTACAAATTCTCTCTCAAACTACTAATGTGGTTGAGAGTTGTGGTTCTTAAAGCTACTAATGTGTTGATATCATAGGCCCCCTTTCCCTTTCTAACTCTTTCTAACTCTTTCTCCCCCTATATGACCAAAGTTCTGTAATAATATTTCTCTCTCTCTCCAACAATAGGAGCAAACTTTTGTAACATTTGCTCTCTTTAGGTGATGATTAGATAATGAAAAGGCTGCTCTGATAATCAAAAGCCCATGGAGGAGGAGTCAGCGGAGGCGTGGGGGAGGTAGATGAAGGAAATACCAAGCTCACTCTTCTCAATCTTGGACCATTCGGTCCTGTCCTCCCTTTCTTTTTTCTCGGTCTCAGAAAGGACTAGTTGTTGGGACTTGGGACCGACGCAAGGAAAGAAGTCAGAGAAGATGGAGAGAGAGGAAGGGAGAGGGAAGTGATGATTAAGCGTGGGGAGGCATCAGGGGGGCCACTGTCGCCGTCTGCAACAGCAGCACCATGGAAGGCAGC
This sequence comes from Nymphaea colorata, assembly GCF_008831285.2. NCBI lineage: Eukaryota > Viridiplantae > Streptophyta > Magnoliopsida > Nymphaeales > Nymphaeaceae > Nymphaea > Nymphaea colorata. Next base: position 4,586,925 of record NW_022204507.1, on the reverse strand, counting down.
AGGGAGGAGGAGCACGAGATGCAGGTGCTCACCGTCCTGCATGCACTGAAGGAGGCATCCCGGCGGATACAGGAGTCTCCCACTGTCAGCGGAAGCTGGAGGAGGAGTAGGGCAGTGCCATCAAGGCCCTCCTCCACCTCCACCTCCAGACTGAGGACCTCGCCTCCAAGTTCACGGACCCCAAGCTTGACGACCTCACCCACCACCTTTGCAGCCTGCGCTCCTAGGTGCACAACCAGCTCCCCTGCTCCTACCTCACCGTCATCAGTTCCTTAATCAGGGACCGCGTCTTTGGCAGTGATATCATGTGCATTGCCGGCCTCAACGAGTCAGAGATTCGTGCATGGATTGACCTGAAGAGCATCGAGAAGCTGGTGAAGTCACTGCTCAGTGAGGATGAGGAGGAGGTGAAGGTCGTCGGGCTGCTGTCGGTCTTTGAGACCCGGGTCTCCAGGACACAGTGCTGAGTTCCCAAGCTTTTTTCGTGCTCGAATCGGTCCTGTGCGACAGGAAGGCATCCAGGTGGTCAGGGAGAACTGCGCCTTCACCATGGCAGCTCTGGTGATGTTCAACAAGGATGTGTTGGTGGGTCAGGTGGTGATGAGCCCGATGGCGATGGCCCTGGTGGAATTGGGCTCCGTCGACGGCCTCAGGGTCCTCTATAGCTTGATCATTGCCATCAAAAGCGTCTTTGTCGATGAGATCCACCAAAGTGGGGAGCTCCCCAAGATCATAAATGGCTTGGATTCGGAAGACAAGGGCTTGAAATCGACTGCTTTAGATTGTATTCTGGAGATTGGATACATTAGCATAAAGGAGGCAATCGAGGCCATGATGGAGAAGGTGTTAAATTTCATGGAAGGAAGGCAGGAAGAAAAACGGGACAGCTCAAATTTAATGTGGCTCGGCATTAATAGCCTACATCCACGAAAACAGAGAAAGCTCTGTTTTTTGTCTCTCTTATTTTTTCTTACCGAAGTCATATGAATGATCTCCTTATAAAGAGTTAGAGCCCCTTATTCCCTTACATATCCCAACGGTTTAAGATCCCTGGAAATCAGGGAGTTACAGAGAAAAAATGTAACAGGTTAAAGAGGTATGATGATATTGACGAGATTCTCATTCTGTTGCTCTTCTTTCTAAAGATATGATCAACCGTTAGCTGGTGAGGATGTCTTTCCAAGAGGGAGATGAATGTTAGCTACTGAGGATTTCTTTCCAAGGAGGAGACGGTGAAAGAGCTTCCTTCCAAATGTGCTAACAAACTCCCCCTCAAGTTGGTAGGCAGACATCAGCCTGCCCCAACTTATCCATGATCATCTTGTGCCTTTCTTTCCCAAGACTTTTTGTCAAGATGTCGGTGAGCTGGTTTTCGCTTCTAACATGAGAAGTTGCAATGATGCCATCTTGAATTTTTTCTCGAACGAAATGATAGTCGACTTTGATATGTTTTGTTCATTCATGAAATATGGGATTCACGCCAATATGAATAGCAGCCATGTTGTCGCACTTAAGTTCTATTGGGGAGTGGGTTTCGACCCTCATATCCTTAAGGAGGGACTTAAGCCAAATCAATTGACACGTACATATGGCCATGGCTTGGTATTCAGCCTCTGCACTGGATCGGGCTACTACGGCTTGTTTTTTACTTTGCCAAGTGATCAAATTTCTTCCAAGAAACGTGCAGTAACCTGATGTTGACCGTTTGTCATTTGGGTCCCCAGCCCAGTCTGCATCACAATAGCGAGTAATGTAAGGAGATTGGTCGTGTCTCATTAGGATTCCGTTTCCCGATGTCCCCTTTAAGTACCTCAAAATCTGGTGAGCTGCCTCAACAAGATGGGATCTTGGTGGGTGCATGAATTGGCTAATGACACTGACAGCATACATAATGTCAGGCTGCATAACTGTCAAATATATAAGTTTTCGAACTAGTTTATGGAAACTTTCTTTGTTTTTGAACATATTACCATCTTCTTTCCTTAGCTTGCAGTTCATCTCAAGGGGTGTGTTTGCAGGTTTGGTGCCTAGATATACAGTGTCTTTCAAAAGATCAATCATGTATTTGCGTTGACATATAAATACTCCTTTTTCAGAGTGAGCCACTTCTGTCTCAGTGAAGCCCTTTGCAACGAGGCGAGCCTTATATCGCTCCACTTCTCCATTGCTCTTGCACTTTATTTTGTAGATCCATTTACAGCCTACCAGTTTCTTTTTGTCTGGTAGAGGAACAAGATCCCAAGTATAGTTCTTTTCAAGCGCCTTGATTTCTTCTTCCATAGCTGCCCTCCACCGTAAGACTGCACTAGCTTCATTAAAGATTTTTGGCTCTTGATGACCATAAATAACAAAGATGTATGACTTGTAATTATGCGAGACAACTACAAAAGAGAGATAATGTCTAGTGAATGAAGACTTCCAACGGATAAGTAAGTATAGTAATCACTTAACTTGGATGGAGGCCAAGTCACTCTAGAGGAACGTCTTATGCCTGGTTGAGATTCGACGTTGTTAGGTGGTTCGTCTTCCTCCAAAATAGTGTTTTGAAGGCTGCTGTTGTTACTGGGAAAGTGGGCAATCCCTGGTTGGCATGTAGGCGTTTGACTTGCGAAGATGTCAGCCAGCGGACATGGAGTATCATCAGCAATATTTTCAGCAGAGTTTCTGTTATTTGCCTCCCCCTGTATGCAGCAGTCAGAGAAATGTTGATTTTCATAGAATTTTACATCCTGAGATACAGTCATACGTTTACAGAGAGGATCAAAACAGCGATAACCTCTCTTCTTTCTTGAGTATCATAAGAATATACACTTAATCGCATGTCGCTGGAATTTATTTCTAAATCTTTCTTGCACATGTATGAAACATTTGCACCCAAATACCCTGAGGTGTTTAAGGGACAGGGGCTTATTGAGAAGGAGTTCAAGTGGAATTTTTCCTTCTATGCTAGAGTTTGAAACTCGATTGGATATATAACATCCTGTCCCAATGGCTTTGCTTAAAAAAATCTGGCGTACGTTCTTGTGCATCATAAATGTCCGAGAGATATTCAGAAGTTGTCGGTTTTTTCTTTCTGCAATGCCGTTTTGCTGAGGCGTGTCGGTGCGGGTATATTGGGGCTGTATTCCATGCTTCCTCATAAAGTTTTTCAATGCATCATTCACATATTCACCACCATTGTCAAAGCGAAGCGTTTGATCTTAGCACCATATTGAGGGAGAATGAGGGCATAGAATTCTTCAAAAATTTTTGGCACTTCACTCTTATTTTTGAGAAAATAAATCCAAGTTACACGAGTCATATCATCAATGAAAGAGACATAGAACTTAAAACCAGCATGAGAGTCCTCTGGAGCAGGTCCCCAAACATCCGAGTGAATGAGATCGAAAGCTTTTTCAGACCTTTCATGAATCGGCTGGAAGGTGAGGCGTGTGAATTTGGCAAATTCGCATGCATTACACGCTTTATTATCATCAATGGTGAGGGAAGGGATGAGGGGACTGAGGTTCCGATCGTATATGTGTCCTAATCGAGCATGTCAAATTTGATAGTCTGTCCTTTGAGTCAATTTTGATTTGGAGAAAAAACTCAAACAGTCGGTATCCAAAGTGTAGAGCTCACCATGGCGTCGGCCCTTCCCAATCCCCTTCTTCGTGCTCAGGTCCTGAAATGTTACATCTTTCTTGGAGAAAACAGCCAGACAATCATAATCTTGAGTGATTTTGCTAACAGACATAAGGTTGACAGCAAGCTTAGGAACAAGTAAATCAGAACTAATATTTTTCTCGAAGAATGTTTTTCCAATGCCAGCAACAACACGATGAAGATCCTTGTTTAGATCGGCAAGTCTTGTGGGATCATTAGTCATGTGATCAGTAGCACCAGAATCAACTATCTAGGATTTATTTTTAGTGGCAGTCAGTAAGGCACATAACTTACCTTCTGAGATGTCACCCACTGGTTGGGAAGATACCAGATTTGCTTTAGAAAATTTCTGGAGGAATTTTTCCAGGTCATCTTTGGTGACAAAGTTTGGAAGGTTGACGTCTTTGTCTAGGATTGAAGAAGATCCCTTTTCCTTCCCTGGTCACCCCACAAGTTCCCAGCAGCGATCGCGTGTGTGACCCAATTTCCTGCAGCAAGTACACTTAAGTTTGCTGTGATTTTTTTGTGTGTTTGAGTGGTACCTTTGTATGCCTTGATTAGTGCCCACTTGTGAAATGCATGCCATTCTTTCTTGGCTGTATTCTGTGGAGTCCATTTTAGGAGGGACGCTCAAGACTCTTCACATTGACACCTCTCTCTGAATCATTTGACAACTGCGTTGAATTTTGACAGTGGCATTGTATTCAGGATTTGAGTCCTTATGGCATCAAAGTCCTCACTCAATCCAACGAGGACCTTGAAGATTTGATCTTCTTCAAAATGCTGTTTGTAAATGACTGGATCAGAGATTGCTGGTCGATATTGGAGGAGCTCATCATGTAGACTCCATAGTCTCCCAATGTACCGCTGCACATCTTGGTCATGGAGGGTGAGATTGGCAATCTCGCATTGTATCTGGTATACTTGAGCAAGATTATTTTGCTCACTGTAAAGTTCTTTTAGAGCCTCCTATATTCCGTGCACGGTATCTTGATATGTAAACAGATTTGCTATGGATGGTTCCATAGAGTTGAGCAGCCACACCATAACCATGTCATTCTCTGATTCCCATTCATCATAGTTGGGAACAGTATTGGCTGGAGCTTTGGTTTTCCCGTTAATATATCATGCCTTTGATCTTCCACAAAGAACCAAGCCAGCAGCCTTCTCCCAACTCAAATAGTTTGCACCATTGAGTGGGGTGGAGGTAATTTTCAGGGTATTATGCTCGGTGGACTTGGCTCACTTGAATGTTTCATCTCTTTGATTTGAGCTAAAAGCATCGGCCATGATATTGGCACTGCAGATTCCCAGCTGAAGACAGTCTGGGTCGCAGGAGGTTACAGGTCATTTAGAAACCTGTGGAACTTGTAAATTCTGTATCTCTTCACGGGATTGTCCAAAAAATCTGAAAATTAGATAAAAAATACTAGACATGTGTCCAATGCCACCTTACTCGGCCTCTGAATCGCCTCCAGTCAAGAACGCACTCCAAAGAAAGTCACGCCTGGAATGCCCTGTCTGGCAAGCTTTGTGCTGGGATACCTCCTGCGACAGAAACTGCAGCACTTCTGAGATGCCGTCTTCTCTCTCAGCTCCTTATCATGTTTTCCCGAGATCTTCAGATAACCTTGCTGGACATGGTGAAGAGAAAGAACTGGGCAGTGCGAGTGGCGAAGAAATGCAGGATTTCTCCACTCCTTGTGGAGACGGTGGCGATGGAGGGTGTATTTTTGCAAGCGACACCCATTTGGTGGGTGCGTGGCCAAGTTTGCTATACAGTTGGAAGTGGGTCAGGGGCAGAGGCAGTTGCTATCATGAAATGTTTGAAAAATGATAAATATTGAATTTTAGAAAATTTGGGGTGATTACATCTTCTAAGAATTTTCAAACTATTAGAACGTTGATTAGGAAATACTTGTTGCTCTTAAATTGTTGTGGAAACAAATTTATTAATTGAAAATTGTCAGTCTGATATTTTAATAAAAAATGAATAAGTGCACGTGAGCAATTAGCTCTAGTGTCCAATGAACCTTCTATAATTTTGCTGTAGATTTATGGGACACTCACAAAGTGTCTCTATTGCCAAACACCCTCTTAGCTCCTTTATAAACTAAAAGGCAGAACAAGGCACTGAGGGAGTTTATAAACTTAGCCCTATGGAAAACGGTGGCTGAGAAGATTACATCATCAAAACATAAAAGATGGTTGTTGTATATGAAAACATGCTTACTTTGAACCGGGTCCATATGTAGAACTTTGAGAACATTTTTAGTTGTAATAACTTTGGATTTGATGTATATTCGAACTCCGATTTAACTATGCATTGGACTCGGATATTTAAATTTGGGTTAGGATATATAAATTCAGCTTTGTTTTATTTTGAGTTTACTATCCAATTGGATGTATACCAAATTACTTGATTTTAAGACGATATGTTAAAAGTTAGGTTGTATGGGAAGAAAATATTTTTAACATCCAGTAATTTACATATCCATTCCTCTCTCCCGTTCTTGTCTTGGGTCTGCAATTTTGGGCAGAAGGTTAGAGTTGTATCTTATTATCCTGTACTTGGTGCAAGACCCATAAATTGGCCAAGCTTGATATCTAAATATGCTTTGTGATTTTGAGAAAAGAAAAAAAAAAACAAGATCACGTATCCAAATTTTTTACATAATGAAATAGGATAGATGAAAACCCGAGAAAAAGAAATCTGCAAACGTGAGAAAAGCGAATTGTAGAAGATTGGGATCGAGACATTTGTCCCAGATTTGTTTAGCAGAAAAAATATATGGGACTTCGCCAGTGTGCATAGAAGCCTATGGGCTCACCATAGCCCAAATCGGTAAAGCTTCTGATTGGAGGCAAACAAATGGACCCTTAAAGATTTTTTCTCTCATAAACTCAGCAACTTGAGAATTTTTCCGAGTTAAAGGAAAGTGAGAGTCTAGTTGTATTTATGTACTCTCCACCACGGCAGTGGTGGACCTAATTAGAGGGGCGCATGCCCACTTGCTCACCTTTGTAAGTTTGATCTCTTCCTTAATTTGCCTAATTTCTTCATTTCTAATTCTTTTCCTCTGCTCTTCCCATCAACCAAGAAACAGGGGAGGTTGGCGTTAGTAATGGACATACTAGAAGAAGTGCTCTTTCTGTTATTTTGGAAGCCGTCACCAGTTTATTGAAAGAAAAGGTAGGCCTCATCTTGAATGCCAAAGACGATCTCATCAACCTCCAGAGGAAGCTGGAACTATTGCCGGTGGCCCTCAAGGATGCAGGTCGCAAGCCCTTTTGCAGCAACAAGGGTGACAAAGGTCTAGACGACAGCTGAAGGCTTGAGATCGGAAAAAGGGAGATGGATTCTTTAACTTCATGGAACAAGGTAAGAAAGCCTTGGATCATTCTGCACACTTGCTTTAGAATTGTCTTTAATTCGGTAAACCCACTTATTGCCCATGGGTTTTACATTTTGAAGACTATGCACCAAATCTCATGTTTCATTCTCTTCTTGTGCTTTAAATTAAGCAGCCATGGCGTCACACCAACATTGATGCTTAACGGCTTGACTAAAGGAGGATGGTTCCAAATCTTTAGAGATGACCACAAGAAGTGCTTTAGGAGGTGTAGAGTTATAAAGGAAATTATGACTGTGTGCATACATGTGACAGAGAGAGAGAGAGAGAGGGAGAGAGAAAGAGATAGATAAACAGAGAGAGAGTACTGAATTTAATTTATTAATGTACCCATTTTATTACATGATGATACATAGCATCATAAATAGGATTCGGTTAATGGGCACCAACATGGTTGATAGAGTGGGAAACAGCGACACTGGTGATTTGCTTACGCAGTTTGGATGGGCTCGGCAATGAGAGAGTAGACACGGTCCATGGACTCATGCTCCAAGACACCCACGCCATCTTCATAGTCGTACATGCACTGGGAGACCCTCGCAATGTTGAGAGCCACGTTCATGAAGGAACAAGAGAAGGCGGTCTATTGCTGCTGCTGCTGAGCAGAGAGCAGCTCCCTGTTCAGCCTCCTCCATGCATCCCTTAGCAAGTTCCTTATGTGCTGCCCTGGTTGGTCCTCCGCTACTCTTGCCTTGTTCATATAAATCTGGACCGATCTAGGCAGGTTCCCTCTCCCGAATCGAACCTTCGATCAAGTTTTCATCATATAAAGAGAAGATCATCAGCCAATCAAAACAGAAAAACAGAACAAGAACATTGTCAACTCAAAGGCTAATACTAGTTAACCAGCAGAAAATACACTAAACTAACCCTGGATCTCTGGAGGTCAGCCGAGAGACGAACTATCATCGATGACAAGTTGATGATATTGGACTCAGACTGCGGCTGCGGGGTTGCTTGTTCCTCAATGTTTGGGAGAGGAAGAAGTAGGCACGGAGGAGAATAGGGCCGGTCATGGCTGCCCAGATGTTGCTCAAATATTCCTCTAGCCTTGGTGTCTGTTGTGCACAGAGCCACCTTTCTTCAACCAAGTAAGCTCTGCACACACTCACCCACTGCCCAAGAGTAGAAGAGAGCAAGTCAATTAGAAAGTGAAGCTAATATACTAATCTGATGATGTGAAGAGTAGAAGAAAGATTTGATAGAGAAAGTGTCGTACCGCTCTCCTCATGTGTGAAGTGATATCACGGCCATGCCTCCTAAGAAATTGTAGCTGATCTGGTTGGTTGTGTTGTAGACAGCCGCATAGAAGACCCTCAGTGACTGTGGCAGCTGCTCTGCCACTTGACGATCCCACCTGCGTATATACAATTATACAACACCCACATTGGCTCCTAACGATTTGAAGCAGAAACTAGAGACAGAGTTGCTACCTCTAATTTACCAACCATAATCATACTTTACCTCTCAACAACTTGCACAAAGCGTTCGAGCTCCTAAACAGACTGATGCTCGCCGAAGATGTCCTCAACGGTGGCCATCAAGTAGGAGACCCTTGCGAGTTGCATCCTGTACTGTGAGAACTGTGGCTCATGCATCCTCCCCACCTTCATGAAGTAGCTCTCCACCAGCCTATCTCTGGCGAACCTAATGTGCTCGCCCAAGCCCAAGTCCCTCCACCACCTGCAAACACCCAAAACAAAGGACTCATGGTTGATTATTAGTGGACCCAGTGATGCAAACCAGCAACAATGTAACATACATGATATTCATTACTGATATACATATATACATAGAATGACATTAGTTGCTGCATTATTATCAACTATTAACCAAGTTATTTAGGCAAAAGTGCAAGAATGAATTGTACCCGGATAACTCCCCGAGCTCTCTTTGGCGGATTGTCTGCACCATGTTGAAGTCCGGCCTAGCGAACTCATGCAGCACTTGGCTTCTGCTGTCCGTCCTGTCGAATGTCTCAATATACTCTCGGGCCTCGACCCTGCGAACCCTTCTGTGAAGCGGAACCTGCAGAGCATGCTGTACCTGTCGAGACATACTCTGGTCCATGTGGCTTATCCTTGCTCTAAGATGCTCTGAAGATAAGGCCGTAGCTTCTTCCAACTCAGTTTCTCCTTCACAGGCTAGTTGTGATGCTTCGTAGAGGCTCAGCAACCCTCTCACGTCCTCACGAAGATTCTCAGAGAACCGGCCACTGTTCCCTAAATCTACTAAAGCACTCTACGAAATGCAAAAAGAAACTTTAATGGTTAGTGTCAATTAACACATTCGTAATAGACAGTCTAGATTAAAAACTAATTATTGAGTCAATATTTTGGAATTAACACATGTTTATATACTGTATATGTATACCTGCAGAAACATTATAGCCATGTTGCCTCAGAATTCTGAACCGAAGTAAAGAAGAGTAGAGGTCCTCAAATCCTCTAGTGCTCGTGCATATGGCATCTAGCGATCGCCTGACCTCACTCTCAAAGTGAAAGGCTACACCTAAACGTTCCAGTGAATCGATGAGCTCTAACTGAGCCACTTGCACAGTCGTTGATGTTATAAGTTGTCAGACTTCTCTTATCAATTTTTCAACTCTGGTCCTTTGTGTTTCAATCTGCTCTCATTTTCATGCCTTTGAATTACAATCACATCATAATACCAAAATAATAGTGTCAGATCAGAGGTATGGAAAATTACTGATGTTGTGCTGGTAATGGACTGGATGAAGTCATAGTTCCATGTACTTGGCTGGTATCTGGAAGGCTTCTTTTGAGCAGCAGACCAACCGCAGCCCTCAGCCCTAGGGTCACATCTCACAAGGGTGGTGCTCCTTGGCTTGAACCCAGCCTTGGTATTAGGAGCAAGCCAGGGGGAAGTAAGGAAAGGAGTGGAGAGTGAGGCAAGATGAGCAGCCATCAGAACAGTGTGTGTATTTGTTGTTGAATGCTGAATGCTTTCACTGCCTCTCAGATGACTTAGCTCAGGATTGGTTTGGTAGTTTATATAGAGCTGCATCTGAGTGTGCATTGCGTGTCTATAATGGTTAGAGAATTTTAATTAGGTTCAATCTCTTAAAATGTGGTGTTTGTGTAAGCTATAAATGTTTAATGCTATTTTCTTTGTATATAAATAGAAAGCATTAAACTATGACACTTGCCCAAGCCATAATTATTTGGTACTTTTATTTTATAGATAGAATGCATTCTTTCTTCAAGGTTTTGATATGCATTATAATCCGACATTTATTAGCAAATGTTCAGCACTTAAAACCATTTTTATCAAAGACCATGTTTATTTTTTACATGTATTTGAGCAATTGCACCCCTTCACCTTTAAGTGGTGCAACTTGTCATTTCAACAATATTATGAACATGGTTTGCTAGCTTATGGAGAGCCGCAATCGAGTGCACATTGTGTGTCTATAATGGTTAGAGAATTTCAATGAAGAGTAACAACTTACATTATGTTGCTTACATAAGCTATAGTCGTTTGACACACTTTCTTTGAGCGAAAATAAAATGCACTAAAAGATGGTGTTTAAGTTCTAATTCTTTGTATAAATGTAGAATGTATTCATTGTTTCAATGAAAATTTTAATGGGTTGGTGTCGGCAGCCAGCCCCACCAGCCGGCCAACACCAGCCACCATGTGTTTCTGCCTTTGTTCCGAGAGAAGCATGTAAGAGAAAAGAGGAAAAAGAAAAGAATGATGAAAACATGTGGCAGACCCAACTATCTTTCAGGCCTCTTTCACAAAAAGAAACCACTAACCTCACTACTTGTCATAGAAGCTGCCAAAGGAGAAAGAAAGGAAGGAAGGACAAAGCTACCCCTTCAACCACAATTAGGGATGTCAATGGATCATTGTCAAATTGGATTTACCTTTAGCCTTGTCTAATTCCAAATCTGGAATCCTATTTCACAAACTGAATTTGATTTGAATATAATTTTCATATTCATATCTAAACACAAATTTTGAACTGAATTTGACCTATTTTCAAAATGTAAGAACATTAGATATAAGATATTTGCTTAATAACAAATCTGATTCAAATCCATATCCAAATCCAACCGGATGTTTATGTATATCCGAAAATCTGATTGGAAGCCAATTATTAAAGCTGAATTCAATCCTACTTTTTAATAGGATATGTTTTTCTTTTTCATATCCGATTTCTTCTAAACAGATCGACTAGATTTTCTATCCAAGGCAGATATATAAGCTTCCCTATGCGCAACTATTGATGCCAGTGGTTTGGATTCAGGGAGGACTTGGGATTCAGATGTAGGCTCTACTTTTCAAAACTGAATTTGGATCCAAGAAGCATATGATCCCAAATGTAGACATAATCGGGTGGGATCTCTGTAACACAAAGTGGACTTGGGCCTGAATATGGCATAAAACATAAAGGAACACAAATTTGATTAGTAATGGCACAATGCTTTTTTACTAGCTACAGTTCAAAATCAGGTCCCTAATCAGATGTGTCCAACCTTGAAAATGGTTGGGGCAATTTTTTTTTTTGTAAATTTTAATTATAAAAATATGCTAAATTTGTTCTTCTTCTTTTTTTCACTTTTCGTTCTCAAAGAGCAACCCTCAGTCATGGGGACCTAAGGCTTTGACCAGCAAAATTATCGAGAGACGGAGTACTAGAGGCAGGGGGCCTGGTAGGGGCTGTATTTCTTATTGGTTCTCAAAAAATTATTTTAAATTTTAAATATTTTAGTTTATCCTGTATAAAATAAAAAAAAATAAATATATGTCTGGTTCTTTAAAAATTTAGAAACTATAATTTGGTTCCTACAACAAAAAATTCCTAGCTTCATCTTTGAGATCTCTCAGCAACCCTCTACGTAAGGGTTAAGAAGAAATTTATGCACTTTGTTCTATAGTTTTCACCAATTAAAAAAAAAAAAAGAGCTTTGAAGTCCTTCCTTTTAGCCGAACATAATAGAAACAAAGTCGCTACAAGAATTATCACTTACTACCACAAGAAGTAAAATTGTGTCAAAGAAAACAGGCAGCTCATGCTGTAAAAGTCGTCACCTTCTTTTATAATGCGGCCATGAAAAAACTCACGGGTCGTCACCTTCTTTTATAATGCGGCCATGAAAAAACTCACGGCCTTTCATTACACAGCAGAAAGTTCCCATTAGATTGTTGCCTTTGTGTGCATACTTTGTGGTGTGTCATATAAGGTTCCCAGTTGGCAGCTTGCTTTTTAATTATAACTATAGAATATTTGATCCACAAATCAGATTTCAAGACTCTTTTAAAATTTTATAGATTTCCGCACTGGAGCATATCCATATGTCACTGGACATGTAAAATATTTATATGTATCTTGGAAAGTTTGCCTAGAAATTGAGAATAATTATTAAAAGGGGAATGAACCTGAAAATATGTAATCAATAATGTTTGGTCTATAGTAAATAAAATTATTCTCTTATCACTGTCTTTGTGACTGCTGGATGCTTTGGATTAAATTCATTTCACAACTGTTTTTTCTTGCTTTAGTTTGTATGAATACCTTTGTCTATCAAAAAGAAAGTGATGTTCTCGTCACTTTGTCTTTTTAACTGGTGGATATTATGGATTAAATTCATATCACAACTACCTTTTCTTGCTTTAGTTTATACGAATACCGTTGGTCTATTGTAATAAAAATGATGCTCTTGTCACTGCGTTTTCTTTACTGATTGATGGTTTGGATTAAATTCATTTCACAATTCTGCTTTTTGTTTCAGTTTATATGAATACCCTGAAGAGGTTGAAACTCCTTCTTTTTTTCCTCTAACTCGGTTTTCGATGGAGAGCAGTACACATGTCAACTAAAGCATCACACATCTATCTTTTGCAGTCTCCAACAATTGCAGCCATAATAAATGAACTAACAGTAAACTTTCATTGGCCCATCAGTTTGAAATGCAAATGGTCAATTTTGTATATATTACAAACAAACATCAAATGCAATTTAGCTACTCTACCTTGTGAAATCAAACTTAAATTTAGCTAATCAGGTTTTGTTGAAAAAGAAGTAATACTCTTGCTATAAGCCACATATTACACAAATAAGAGACCATAAGGACTCACTGATCTCTCAACAATTTTTTTTACGTTCTCATTCTAAGACATTCAATAATACCCATCATGTATATTATATTGTCACTATAGCGATAATTTCTCTTATAATACTATCACATATTTGTTAAATTATTGGTATTTGATTTTTTTATTGTTTTGAAGCAAGAAAAATGATTAATGCTGAGACACCATTAAAAATTTAAAACAAATAATTTCTGAAAAAAAATGAATGACTGTCTTCAAAAAAAAAGGGGGCCACTATCGATAGACTTTAGGGAGTCAAAATCAGAAAGTTTACACACTTATCAAGAAAGTATCCAAAGTGAAGCTTTTCTCTCTTCTTTTGCTCTAACTCCTACAAAATGAAATTAAAAAACAAAAGGCCACTTGAAAGGAAATAGGTCAAAAGACTAGTAACAAAACCAGACCCTGAGTACGTAATTGGTCTGAGCCAACTTTGCGTGGCTAGTGCCACTTGATCATGCCCTGTTGCTATTGTTAGAGAGACCTTTCACATCCCATTCTGAGCTCATAGTTCTGTCAAACAGAGTTTGTTGGAATAAAACAGCTCAACTGGATTAGTATGAGTCGTGGACATCATCAGCTTTGTCTCTTCATAATAGGGATGGCCAGCCTGAAGTTTGGCAAGGTCGATGGCATTCCCTTGCGGCACCAAAAAGTTGTACTTCAAGTCAATGGTCAGATCACGCAACTTGGATGGAAAATTATCTTGGTAGGCACCATGTTTCCAAATCAAAAGAAAACTAAAGTGAGATATCCATGATAAGCGGATTTGTTAGTTTGAAAAATTTACCATTGTAGATTTGATTTTCATGGTTGAGATTTTGCAATCGTGGAAATGTAAATGGCCTAAAATTAAATCAATTAAAATTTGTGGGCCAATCTTTTTTTTTTCTATCTTTCTTTCTTTTCTACACGCAACACTAAAGTGACTGGACAAGCGGATTTGAAGCCTTTCATGGTGAAGAATAAATATGGCAAGTCAAAATTTTCGTCAGTTTTTGCCATAGATCCACTTTTTTCTGTTCAATTATAAAAATAGGTGAGCATAGCCCATGTGAAAATTATTGATTGATAACTAGACAGCTGAGAGTTTTTATGAGTACCTCATGTCAGAACAACATCACAATCAATAAGAGAAGAATAACTAATAAGAAACTACACTGACATAGAAAATGTATCTCTAGCAAGAAATTCTTGCTTGTGGGTAAGAACTGCCTCCACTGTAGCTTGCATGTGACTGTGCAATTTCATAAGATCATCTTGCTTGAGTAGTTGTTCTAGAATCCCCTATCCCCAATACTCACACCAAATTTTCACATTCTTACTGTTGCCCAAACACCGCTAGATTTTCCATATTCATGAGAAATGAGCTTTTGAAACATCTAATTTGAGAAGAGGAGAGAGAGGGTCCCCTTGTCATCGACCTCTATGGCTACAAAAAGTGGTTCCCTCCCTTCTTAAAGGCAACAACAAAGAAAGCTGTAGAAACACAAGTCATATTTTTCCTCACCCAATCTTCACAAAATCCCAAATAAGAAAGCCCAAAGTGCAGAAGACAATCTCACTTTGTCATAAGCTTTTGAAACATCTAATTTGAGAAGAAAAAATTGTTCTATATGCCCTTATCCAAGCTGTTGACCACTTCAAGAGCAAGATGCTTGGACGGTGAATAAATCTACTGGGGAGATTAGAAGTACAACTAGTTTATAGATCACATTGCATAATGATATAAGTCAAGACTTTTATATCCATAATGGTATAGAATTAAGAATCAATATCATATGTGGTCCGTCCTTACAAGCTTGTTTATGAGATGAAATTTCTCACCACCAGAGCCATATTGTTTGCAACACAAAATTTCTTTTGATTCGCCAGTGAGAATCTGTTTTGCAAACTAGAAAAGGGGTCCACCAGCCATTGGTATGATGCTTAGTTTTTCTGTTGCATTCTTCAATCTTGGTGCATTTCCTCAACTTAAATTCAATGTGGTGGATGGTAAAGATGTTAAAGTGTTTTAGAAATTTAAAATTTTATAAAGCAAAACAAGATGTAAGAGTCAATCCTTAAAATAAGAAAATTGTTCATTAGGCATTGGAAAAGAAAGTTCGATAATTTTCGTTTAATAAAATGGTAAGAGATATGTTTTAGAAGAAATAATCTTAACTAATGAATCATTTGATTTGTAATAATCATTTAAAGTAAAAAAAATGATGTCAATTTTTGAAAGAAGAGTTTTGATAATCATTTGTAAAGTAAAGAAAGTTAATAGATATCTTTTGAAACACAAGTTAATCTCAAGTTTTAGCCTAACTCTGTTACCATATTATTAAGGCTCGATCATGATTTTCTTTGGTTTCCTAAAGGAGTGGTTGTTGGTATCTGTGAATCTTATGAATGCATGGTGAATATGAAAGTTAAATGAAAAGAGAAAGAATTCTCTATGGTTGAAAGAAAATTAGATAAGTCATTCATACCACAACATGCATATTCTATAAAAAAAGGTTTTCAAAAATGAGTTGTATGTCATCCAAGTGTAGTCCGAATGATAAGGATCATGGCTATTGCACCTTAATATTGGCCTTGGTGAAGTTGAATGATTTTGGGCCAAGCAAAATGGGAGCTTTTTTTGTTCAATATATAAATAGAGAGAGAAATTAGAAGAGAGAATAAAAGGGAGAGAAGTCTAAAAGGAGGGGAGAAAAGTCGGGTTGGGGAGGAGACAAGAACCAGTCCAGTTGACCTCATAATGGCACCCCTAATCTCAAAATCAACATCGTTCCTCAATACCATTAGGATAGCACCCTCCAAGAATCTAACTGAAGACATGGCTGTAACATGCTGCCTAACCCAACCATTGTCCTACCCAACATTTGTTTAAAAGGGGTGGAGAGAGAGAGAAAGAGAGCTGGGGGGGGGGGGGGAATTTAAAAAAGAAAAAAGGAAAAAGAGAGATTAAAAGAGAAGTAAAAGAAAGAGAGAGAAAGAAAGATTTTTAAAAACGGAGAGAGAGAATTGAAGAGATAGAGAAAAAAGAGAAATTTTAGGGAGAGAGATCTAAAAAGAGAGAGAAATCACAGAGAGAGAGGGAGAAAAATAGGAGAGAGAAATAGAGAAGTCCATGAGAGAAAGATTAAAGAAAGAAAAAAGAAAAAAGTGAGATTAAAAGAGAGGTAAAATAAAGAAAGGGAAAGAAAGAGATTTTTAAAAAAGGGAGAGAGAGAACTAAAGAGAGAGGGAGACAGAGAAAAGAGAAATTTTAGAGGGAGAGATCTAAAAAGAGAGAGAGAAAGAGAAATAGGAGAGAGAAATAGAAAGATTAAAATAGAGATTTTGTGTTTTTAAATTCTCTTTCCTGGATGGAAACTAGGATTAACGAGTTTGGAAAATAATTTAATTATTGTAACAACTTCATTACATTTGTTGTAGGTCAGAGAGAAACTTAAGCTCATAAAGAAAGAGTCTAAGCAAAGTCTCCAAAGCCTTTAATTTCAAGAGTTTGAAATGCTTTTGAAACTATCAAAAAAACCTTTGTATGCATGTGTAAATTGTAAAGAAGACATCCTATCTAATCTTGGCAATTATGAGAAGACACCCCTCCCATCATTAGATATAAGATGAAGCCTAGATAATGAGGACGAATCCTCTACTCTAGAAGAAGTAGATGAAGGAAGCTCCTCCCCTGATCCTCTTGTACTCAAATCCCGTCGAAGGAGCATTTTTGAAGGAAAATCACTCTTTTGGGATTGCTAATATAATGACAAATAAATGCTTTGTCAAGAGAAGAAGGATTCAAAGGTGGCTAAAGTAGTGGTCTAAAACTAATAGTAAGGTATGTATTAATCTTGAACCTGACTAGATAAAAGGTACCGATCTTGAATCTGACTTCCTCCCTTGATAATGAATGAGCATGTAAGCTTTTGTTGGCCACACTGCAATAAAAGTCTTACAATAAAACAGAAGGTTTATGGATTTTTGATGAACAACAAAGCTATGTGATAGCTTCAGTAGGATTTTTGGCAGAGCTTTCTTGATGTGGTTCAACCAAAGACTCTAAACAATTTGTTAATGAGAAAACGAAAAAAAATAAACTGCAGTAACACAAGAATGTTAAAGGATTTTCAAATAAAATCTCATGTTACCATATCAAATTTATCGGATATTCATAATTCCAATTTGAATTTGGATTTAAATATGAAGGAAGAAAAATCCATGTCGTATCCACATTCAAATTTGATTTAAATTCACAATTCAAATTTGATTTTAGATTTACAACCACACCTGAATCCAACTTTTTAATACAAGAGCCAAAACCACATTACAATATGTTAAGAATGTACAGATATTCAAAACGTATAAATTGGGTGTATGATAATTCATTTGAAATTGAATTCAAAAGGAAACCTGAATCGGAATATGATGGGATATTTAGTTAAAACTGAACCCGAATTCGAATCCAATCAAAAGTCATTTCTTAAATATAAATCCCATTCAATTTTTTTAATTAAAGTGTTACTTTTTTCTTTTTGGTGTAATTGCATACATGACATTGCTTCTAGAGAATTCTTACTACAACAAAAAATCAATAATTAGTTTTTACAGTTTTTAACAAATTGTTATACGAATGATTATGTTAAGATTTGAAGAGAAACAAATAAACTGATACGAGAAAATAAACAAATAAACAAATAAACTGATACTAGTAAATGCATACATGACGTTGCTTCTGACACATGCATTGCATTGGGCAATCACCTCCCCTACCTAAAAAAAAAAAAAAGAAAAAAAGAAGAAGAGAAAGTTGGGTTGGGGGAAGAAGGAGGAGGAGTCATTGCCACCCTTGAGGGAGTCGAGCATAGGCATGGGCCTGCATGATCAGACCCGGCCCGGCCCGGTAACTTTGCGGACTGGGTATCGGACAGTACATGCGGCCCGTCGTGGGCCCGGTAAGCCTAACAATTTTTTTATTTTTAAATTTTAAATTCATTTTGAAGTCTGTTTCCTTTGTAAAGGTTTCAAACTTTCAAAAATTGAAAGTTTTACTCTTCGTTTTCTTCCTTCGCCGTCGGCATCTCACCAGGCTGCATCGCCATCATTGCACCTCCTGGCTCGTGCGGCCGTGCCTACCATGCCATCACCAATTCGTTGCCTCTTGTTTCAAATCCAAACCATTTGTCGCTGCCCTACTACTGCTCGGCTTGAGGACTCATCGATTCCATTGTCCCCAGTCTCTCTCTCTCTCTCTCTCTCTCTCTCTCTCTCTCTCTGTGTGTGTGTGTGTGTGGATGGTTGTTCTCCATTGGAATGAATCCGATGTGAATGATTGTTCTCCGTTTGGCTGAATCTGGTGACATTCATAAGATGGGGAAGGCAGGGCGGTGGTTGAAGAGCATGTTGTGTTTGGCCGCTCCAATCGAAGCGTGAAGTGGTGGAGGAGAGGTGCAGGAGGAAGTGGTAGTCAGCCAGAAGCGATGCCACGGAGGCTGCAAAAATGGGCCAGGGCTCATGCATTCTTATCATCGCCTGGTACCGGGTCCAGCTTGACCCGTTAATAGTTGGGCTGGGTAGCGAGCTGGCCGGGTTCAAGCCCCGGTAGTTAACCACACAAAGTTGTCGGGTCGGGCTGGCATAGCCCGATGCCCATGCCTAGTCCAGCATGCATCTAGTGTTTCTCTTTTTATTTAAAAAACAAGAATGTGGGCCCCTAGGTGGATGGCTGGGTCTTTGTGCAATATATATATATATGAACTAATGATAGATGACAAAAGTGCCTTATCTCTTTTTTATCTATGTTGTTCTCCCAACCACCGTCATGAAAATGATCAATTTCTATTCTGCTGGAGGCTGCAAAAGCAGTTTTCTCTGCAATCTAAACTTATAGACATGAATTTAAATTTGGTAAGAAACAAACACACACACACACAAACACGTGCACACACACACACACATATATATATATATATATTAAGTTAGTCATATTTTGGATGTTAATAATGTTTTTAATAATCTAAAAATGAATGGCTCTTTTAACATCAAAATTTTGAACATTGCTGAAAAGAACAGTTTTTTCGTGAAAATAACTTGAACCAAAACATGATTTTTATAAATTTGGTATTAATTATATACATATTAGGTGGTTCACATTTTATTTAAAATATCTTTTAATACAAATTTGAGAGGTATGGCCTTATCCCTTAGCCAAGTGGTATTGTGTGTGTGTGTATTAATGACATTAGGGATGGGGTACAAAGGCTTCAGACTTATGATCTCAACTATTAACTACGAAAATACTCTTAAGATAATATCTAAAGGGTTAGTTTCTTATAGAAAAAAATGTTTTTAACATTTCACTTAGATGTATATAATTGTCCACTTGGTTCAACCATCATCTTCTGGTGTCTTTCTCTCTCTCTCTCTCTCATATTACTTTTTGCGAATCTTAACATTATGAGAAAGGTTAAGATATGGCTGTTGGATTCAATATGTAATTTTGCAACCGAGTCCAATATGTACTTTATGCTAAATAAATTTGGATTGCAGATCATATATGTAAATTATTTTTGCATAATAAAATCAACGAAATAAAAGATTAACAAGAAATCTGACAAGTCCAAAAGGGGGAACTCTAAGGGATGTAGAAGGCTTGGCTTTGGGGATTTTTCTACCAGATTTATTTAGGAGCAAGTAAATTAAGAAATTGAATTTCTTCTTTAACACAACCTATAAAAAATGTGTCCATGAGTATTTTTCTGATGTATTCTAGTATTATAACAGATCATGCCACAATTGATTGGAATTAAAGTTAATGTCAATGAAGAAAATATAATGAATTGGAGAGAGAAAAGAAGCAGCAATATGAGCGTAGCTAGTCTGGAAGAGAAGAAGAATACAATGTAAGGAATTGACGAAACAGTGTGAAAGGACAGAAGCCAATGAGTAACAACTGACAGAATTGAGGGCGGAATATCTTGAGCCGTCAAGGGCCGAATTTCTTCCGTATCTTGATTACTTCAGCGTTCTACCACTCGCTAGAGGATAATGTGGTGGTGGTGGTGATGAAATGGACCCACCTGCTCAATTTTTATTTTATGTGCAGTTTTTTGCCTATTTTCTTCACATCCCTCTGAAATTGCTTCTCTTCCTCTGCCCTTCAATCTTCCGAGAAATAGGAGTGGGGTTGCAGGAGATGGGGGCAGTAAATAGATGCTCCTATGCAAACAGCCATTTCTACTGCAACCAATTTGTTGAAAGAGACGAAAGACTACATCTTGAATGCCAAAGGCAATCTGAAATAGCTCCAAAGGATCCTGAAAATCTTCCAAAAGGCCATCAAAGATGCTGATCGAGTCCTTTTTCAGCAAGGAGTGCAACAGAGAACTATAGTTTGAGCTCAAGGATGTTCTTTATGATGCCGAGGATATCATCGAATGATATCGAAGCAAAATTGAGGCCAGCAAGAGGGATCAGGTACGGAAGTGATCTTTGAACACAGCGCTCTCTTCCTATTACAAAGATGTTTCTTTTTGTTACCAACTTGGTAACAAAATCAAGAAAATCAATGAAAGGCTTGATAAAATAAATAAAGATTGGGACATGGTGGATAGGCTCAAAACAACACCAAAAGGGGGTGGTAAGGACCCTGTTCATGGTGAACATGTCAACCCCAAAGAGACAACCCATCACATAGGTATACAACAGCCCATTGGTGGGGAGAATGATAAAAAGGTGTTAGTAGAAATGGTCACATCGAATGACTTTTGTAGTAAGACTGAGAAGGGTGGTGCTTCTATTATCTCCATTGTTGGAAAGAGAGGGATCGGTAAAATGACTCTTGCAAACATGGTATTTAATGAAGTTGAACAACAGTTCGTGGAACACAGGTGGTGGTTTTGTGTTTCGGAAAGGTCAAACCATAATGATTTAGTGCGGCAGATACTAAGGGAACTGTGCAGGAGTTCTGGAGAAAATTCTGATTGTTCCTTGACTGACTTATGCACACAATTACTGAATGAGCTCTCAAAGGAAAGAATTTTGTTGGTCCTAGATGATGTGTGGGAAGTAAAATGGTGGGAGGAAGAGATACAGGGAACATTGATGGCGGGAGCAATCGGGAGCAAAATTTTGATTACCAGTAGAAAGAAATATGTGTCCGAGGGGATGGGTGCTTTTTATATGCATGAATTACAAGAATTTAGTTTCCACCAAAGTTGGTACTTGTTTGTGAAGGAGGTTTTAAGAGAAGGCCAAACAGAAGAAGGTTCGGTGATGCACACGATCAAATTTGTTGGAGAGGGAATAGTAAAGAAGTGTGGTGGGTTGCCACTTGTGATTAAGATGGTGGGGTCCATGATGCGCACCAAGAAAATGAGTAGGGAGGACTGGAATTCCGTCGTGGATAGTAAGATATGGGAATGGAATAGTCCTGCAGCCTCATCCTCGTCCACTGAAATAAGTGGCGATATTCTTCCTGGTCTCATGCTGAGCAACGATGACTTGCCTTACAATTTGAAGAGTTGTTTTGTGTATTGCTGCACTTATCCAAAGGATTATGAGATTGAAATTGGGACATTAATCATGCAATGGGTGGCACACGGATTGATTGAGGTTGGCTTAGATGTTGAAGCGACAACAAACCAATACATTGAAGATTTGATAAGGCGGTGTTTGATTGAAGAAATCGATTTGAAGAGCATCAAATTGCATCACATTTTACATGACCTTGCCTTATATATAGGTGGAAGGGAATATGGCCATGCCTCTACTACTGAGCACACCCGCCATCTGTCATTACTTGGTGTACACGATGAAGAGGCACACAAGCATAATATATTGGAAACAGCAAATAAGGTGTGCATGTTGTTGGCTGATTCTAATTCTTACTTGCAGGTTTATATTGAACACTTGACCAATTTCAAGTGGTTGAGGGTGTTGTCATTGAGGGAATGTGAAATGGATGAGCTGCGAAAGTCCATTGAATACCTTTCATTTGTAAAATATGTCGATCAAAGCAAATCTAAAGTGAGACGGTTGCCCAGTTCAATCTACAGACTCTGTAACTTGCAAACATTGGATTTAAATTATAGTAAAATTATAGAGTTGCCCAAGGGAAATGGGTGAACTCTGCAACTTGAGGTATCTTGGGCTGAAATGGACATGGGAACTGAAATTTATAGCGGAAGGCTTGGAGAAGCTTACCAATTTGCGGACCTTGCATAGATTTGTGGTATGCGATGACAAAGGGGATACAAAGGGATGCGATATTATGGAACTAAAAGACTTGAACAAACTACAGGGGGAATTGTCAATACAAGGGTTGGGGGGGACAAGAAAACCTATTGTCTGTGCAAGAAATGCACAATTGCTTAAGGAGAAGCATGGCATAATTAGTTTGGAATTCTACTTTGGAATTACTGGAGGTGTTTCTGAACAGAGTAATGATGAACAGAGTGGTGTGCTGGATGCATTGGAACCTCCACTTGGGCTGGAGTGCTTGGAGATAGGTGATTATAAAGGAAAGATGCCAGTTTGGCATTTGAATACTAAGTATACCAAGCTACATTCACTAAAGCTGGAAAGATGCCATTTATGGGAAAAACTAATAAGCATTACCTCGTTGAAAGTACTAAATGTCATCAATTGCCCAGCACTATGTGAAATAGCTAGCACGCCTGCCTTGGAGTCGTTGAAGGTGGAGGAATGTTGCAGCCTAGAGCAATTACCTCGTCACATGCCTGCTCTCAAGTGGTTGGACGTGGCACTTTGTGACAGCCTAGAGCAATATCACATGCCTGCTCTCAAGTTGTTGATGGTGTGGGCATGTGATATCCTAAAGTCTCTTGTTAACATGCCTGCTTGGAGACATTGGAGGTGAGTTATTGTCACGTCCTAGAGCATTTACATGACATGCTTGCACTCAAGTCATTGATGGTGCGTAGATGTGATAGGCTGAAGACTCTAGCTGGCCTGCCTTGGAGTCGTTGAAAGTAGAATTTTGTGACAGCCAAGAGCAATTACCTCATGACATGCCTGCTCTCAAGTCATTGAAGGTGTACGGACCTAATAGCTTGAAGGCACTTGTAAACGTTCCCATACTTGAGGAGTTGATGGTGGAAGGTTTGCTCAACTTGGAAGGGTGGCCAGCAGATTGATTAGGGGAAACAACATTGACATCTATGCCAAGGTTAAGAGAGGTGAATTTTATAAATTGTC
The DNA here is from genome assembly GCF_008831285.2 of Nymphaea colorata. Classification (NCBI taxonomy): domain Eukaryota; kingdom Viridiplantae; phylum Streptophyta; class Magnoliopsida; order Nymphaeales; family Nymphaeaceae; genus Nymphaea; species Nymphaea colorata. The sequence continues at coordinate 4,563,538 of NW_022204507.1, read as the reverse complement.
CAAAGATGCAGACAGAAGGCTTGCTTGATGCTCTATTGGAGCTGGCGGGGCATGACGGTCAAGTGATTCAGCTCCAAAGTCTGTCAGTGTGTTGCTGCCTAAGTGCAAGATTGGGATGGAAATTCCTTGAGCAAATGCCTAACCTTATTGAGTTAAGGTTGGATCCAGACTCAGCAGTACTACTGCCATTGCCATTGCCATCGGAGGTATCAACATTTCTACCCTCCCTCAAGTCTCTGTCTTTGAGCGACATGAATCTTGATGACGTCAAATTGGGAAGGGTTACCTCAGTGCTTGTGGGGTCTCCCCCAACTGGAGACATTGTTCCTAAACTATTTCTATGAGGACATCAGCTTGGGAGGCCACTGGCAATGCCTCCCAAAACTGAGATACCTAGAGCTTCAATACTTCCCCAATCTGAAGTCTCTGGTGGGCATTACTACCCACCAAAATGACAATGATTCAGTAGCAACAACATGTCCCATGGATGCAAAAGAACAGATCGCCTGCCTCTCGGAACTTGAAAAGTTGGTAATTTACTTTTGTCCAGCACTCCATCTGCCACAGGAACTCAGTGACCATCTTGGGGAAAGGTTATCCATCCTAGGCTAAAGTGGTTGAGGTGCTGTTATATCATGTTATGGAACCTTTTCTGTTTCGTAGGCTGAAGCGTTCAGTATTTACATATGTCCTGCACTTGATCTGCCACATGAGTTAAGATGCCATCTTGGAGGAAAGGTAACAATTATCCGATATGTTTTAGTGTTTAAAATTGTTGACAGATTGTAACTATATTTTTTTTTTGGTCAAGTGTGAATCTTTTGCATTTTGTCTGCTCTTTTTTTCTCTTCTTTGTTTGATTTAGGTCTTGTACGTTTTTTATGTCATGTTTTCCATCTGCAAAAGTAGAGTGAACCTTTAAAAATCAATAGATTGCAACTGCTTTCAGCAAACATGACAGAAGCCAATAGGACTTGGTCATGTTGGTGTGGTTTCACTGAGAACATCAGCTTGGGAGGCCACAGGAAATGCCTTCCGAAACTGAGAAAGCCAGTTCTTTTTTACTTCCCCAATCTCAAGTCTTCTGTTGGGCTCAAATATTACTCAACCAAATGATGCAGTAGCAACCACATTTCTCACTGATAAACAGGAACAGATCTCCTTCTTCTAGAAGCTTCAATGGTTGAGCAGCTAAGAGACCATCTTGGAGAAAGGTTTACAATTACTGAAATGTTTTATGCCATGTTTTCCACTTTCTCTTTCACCCACCACACATTTGGTCTATTAGTTCTTAGCTGATCCAACCACCATTTAATTTTTATGCATCCACATAATATTTTTCTTCCTTTATTTTTCTTGACGGTCATGTCATGATAGAATGGACAGTCTTAGTATGTATATATATATATATATATCCAAACCTGTAAGGTTGTTAGCAGAGATGCTCACTTCATATTGTATTGCTGAGTCCTCCACCTAAGGCTAATATTGGCAAATATTAAAATTTCTAAGTAAGTGGGCTTGTATTCTTAACTCTTGAGAAGATGCACTAGCCAGTACTATATACACTTCACAATCATTTATAGCTCATGCATTTTAAAATTTCCTTTTAGTTCCGGGGGATATAACGAAGTATTAAAATTTTAAATCGTTTGCAATGTGTAAGGTTCTAGGAAATCACACCAACATGTCCAAATCGTCAGAATTATGATTTTATCATTTGGGTAGAATTATGAGTCGAGAATCTTAAAAGTTTTTATTCTCTCTAGGCACATGTTATGATGATTTTAATATACCAATTCCAGAATTTTAGTTCTTGCTTTATCAAACACATAATTTTCAATTTTAAAATCAAAGTTCCAGTCTATCAAAGGGAAACTAGAATTGGAAGTTTCATTGCAATTCTAGTTGAAGGTGAAATTTTGTTTCTATAACACAAGGTCGGCATCTTAAACTTTGTCCTCTAAGGCTTTGTAGAAGTGTATATGGCATCATTAAAGGTAGTTCCACGAAAAGTTGGAGGTGCCTATTCAGTTCCATCTAAGCAGGGCCAAAAGGTTAAAAAATTGGCTTTTTGCATGCACTCTTCACAAGGTTGCACTCTAAGAGATCATTCGCCATGGAATCTGCCTAAGAGAACCCATGCATTCTGTTTAAAAAATGATTTTCAAATCAAACCCTGCCCATGGGATAGGGATGTCAACGGATCAGATTTCGGTCGGATATACCCTTAGTCATATCTGTTTTTCCAAATATTCACACATTCGGATTCAAATACGAAACAAAAAAATTATATCCAAGTCTGAATCTGAAATCCAACTTTTACAATCCAAATCCAGTTTTTATATTTATGTTCAAATTCAAATCCGAATTCGATCGAATATTTAACTACGAATGGATATCACTTCTTAAATCCATATCCAAACTACTATTTTTGGGAATTTTTAATATGAGATCTGAGGGTATCAAACAAAACCTAAAAACAAGAATGTTTATTAACATAAAAAGGATTTGCTCCACATTCACTTTTGTCTTAGAATTTAGATGTCCCTCACTTTTTCTACAATCACATATGTCCTATAACCACATATAATTTTGTAAGATAATATTGGACCCAACTAATTGACTAGGATCCGATCTGTTTGTTCATGGGCCTCAAGTGAATTTTTGCACCTAAACGTGGGAAGGCAACGAGGGTGTTCTTTCACATCCAACTGCTTTTCTCTCCCCTTCTTTTGCCGTTACTCATGGATTCCACACAAGTAAATTACCCTTAACACTACAAACGTATTGCATTATTGCCATTTTCATGGGAGGTTATGTTTTTTTATTCCACAAATTTTTTAATCTCATTTATTTTAGACTGTTCAAAATGCTTCTATAAAATTAGTCGAAGCCACACGGAAATAGTTAAGAAATTAATGTCATTTACGTAATATGTAATCATTAATTAACTTGACCAACAACATTTTATTAAAAAAACACATAAACACTTGCAGTTGACTTAAATCATCCTAAACTTTGTTTAATTTATTTATTTGTTTAAGACAGAGAAAATAGTTTCCTTATATGTTATACTTTTCAAAATGTCCTTGTCCAAATGAGTTTGTGTTTGAAATGTTTCCTATGTATTCCTGTGAGTTGTGGAAATTCTTTATATAAGGAAAAAGGAAATGTATGTCCTCAGGAACAAATTTTATAATTAGGTCAAAAAGAAAAGAAAAAAGGTCAAGAAGTGTTTGTTTGTAAAAGTACTTGTACACATTGATAGAAATTTTAGAAATGCCAAATGTATTTAAGGTGACCACATTTAAAAGCTACAAGTGGTTTTATCATTTTAATTTATAGGAGAAGGTGTGTACAATTTTTTGCCTTGGCTATACTGTACTACTGGCACAAGCAACGTATCTTTATTTTTTTCTCATTAGCTCAAAGCACCCTATTCTTTAAGCACGACGAATCTCTTCAAGAGTAAAGAAGGGTATTTCGTTTTGAGGATGAATAATCTCTATTTAAGGGTACAGCTAAGGTTGTCGACGGATCCAATATCTGACTGCATTAGACATGGAAACAAAAAAGAAAAAAAATTGACATCCGATTAAGAAATTGGATGTATTTGGATTTTAAAAATGTCACTAGATCAGATTTGGATTTGAATTTATATGTAAATGTAGAAAATTGTAAAAACTTTAAACATTTATATATAAATGTAAAAAATTCAAGGTTATTATATATATATATATATGTATATATATGTGTATATACATATATATAATTCGAAAATTTTTATTTCAGCCCTCTTAAAATTTTGAAACTATAATTGGCTCTTCCGACAAAAAAAAATCTGCTTTCACATATCAAAATATGGTATGGATTTCATTGCATAATTAAAGGTTGGATTCCAACTTCGATCATGTTAAAGTAAAAACTAGATATCCGATTAGATCCAGACTGTAATTTTAAAATTTGTATTCACATAAACTTGTCTTCCATTAGCGTTCAAATCTTAATCTTGAATCTAAGTATTTAAACTTCTAATAAATTGAATATGATAATACTGTAAATTTGGTTTGAATTTGATGCAACGGAGTATGTTTTGTCTGCTGGCCATACACTCACACAAAGTAGGGGAGAGAAAGAAATTGCTTTTAGAAAGATATAAAAGTCACCCACATCTTCTCTTAAACTTGTAGCATTGTTTATTTGTGTTTATGAAGAGAGACACGGGGAGGGAGATGTTATCTGCAGATAAGTAGTTCGACATCAAGGAAGAAAAGTAGTTGTGGGGGTCTTGTAAAAGGAGCTCCAATCTTCCCAGTAGTCGAGGACACTTGGCACTTGAGGCAAATATTCTATCCAAGTATTTCTTGCTTATTCTTCTTGCTTCTTTAGCCAGTTTTATTCAGTCAGTGGCCTCTTTGTTAGTATCAGTTGTTCCACATCAAAATTAAAACTTAAATTTGTGTGAAACCAGCAAGAAATTCTAGCATCCATGTCTACCTTCTCTACCGTTCCTCACCATCATGGCATAAGGCAGCTCACTCATTCTGCTACGGAGACAGACCATATCTGCCGACGTTATTTTTGCATGTCCCTGGGATTCAGATCCATTGGAATCTGGTATCCATCGGACCCAGTTACAAAACTGTACCAAATCCAAATTCAATTATGAATAAGAATTGTTTGACTTCTTCTTCTTTTGGAGTTTTTTTTTAAGAACTCTCTTCTGTTTTTGACATCTCAATCTAACAGCAAAGTTTGGGTTCCAAAGAACACAGTGTGCATATTATCAAACACCCTCTAAAGTGTGTGTAAGTTTTTGTTGCTATTCTTCTTGTACACTTCCAGGCCTTCTCCCTAGCAGGATTCTATGGGAAGTTCGTAGCTTTTTTCATGTATATCTTTGGATCAATGCCTTTAAACCAAAATTATTGGAATCAAACTGAAGTTAACCTATCCAACCCGAATCGCTGTTAAGCCAATTTTTTGGCTGAGCAGGAGGTTAACAACCACACTACCTGGAAAAGACCCAGGGGCCCCTCATACCTTTCAGCTTAAGTGTCACGAACAAACATTCAATTGTTCATATATATTTTTGGTATTATCATTTTTAAAAACGGTAAATTTTATGTAGTGTTTTTCAGATTCACAGTTGAATCAATTGAATTGTTAAAATAGCCAATTTTACTGAATTGACCAGCTTGATTGATTTGATTCCATGTAAGTATGTTTTTTGCAATAGCAGTATATAAAAAAATATAAACTGAACCCACACAAGATGGTTTCCACAACCATAAATCTTTACTACCCACAAATGTTTTTTTAGAAAATCATCAGACAACGTAAAGATACAAGACTAACCGACATTTCATCCAATTATATTAAACAAGAGCTGATAAAAATCCAAGCCTCCAAAAGAGTTAATTTTCCTTAATATTTCTGGAACTTACAATAATTTAGAGTGCATTGTCAATGTATCATTTGTTTGCAGGGGATATTATATGAGTGTCTAATAAATCCACTCTAAAGATTAGGGCCTCATGAAACGGTACTAAAATTTATGTGTTATTCTTCATCGAACACTCACATAATAACGTTCATGCATGTAGTCAAACAACCCCTAAGAATATTTTAATGAGAATGAATCTCTTCTCGACTCTTTCATTTCTAGGGACAAAGTATCTTTATTTAAGGGCAGAGCTAAGGATGTCAATGTATCTAATATCTGATTAAATTAGAAAGGAAAATAAAAGGATTAACATCTGATTAAAAAATTGGATGTATTTGATTTCATAAAATGTTGCTCTCGCAATTCTGGATTTGAATTCAATTTAATAAATGTTCAATCAATTTGGATAAGGGTTTAGGTTCAATTTCAAACAAGTATCCTTGTATATTTAATATACAAACAATTTGAAAGATGGCCAGTCCTTCACATGTCAAAATATGGTTGGAATTTGATTGCATAGTTAAAGGATGGATTCCGACTTGGATCATGTTAAAATGAAAATTAGATATCGGATCGGATCTGGACTATAAATTCAAAAATTTGATTCACACAAACTTTTCTTCCATTAATATTCAAATCTTAAATCAAATCTAAATATGTGAACTTCTGATATATAGAATAGGGTAATGCCATACATTCGTTTGAATCTGATCCGATGGGGTATCATTCTTTCGCCGGCCATATGCCATGCAAGGTTGGGGAGAGAATGGAATTGCTTTTAGAAAGATACAAATGGCACCACATGTTCTCTTCAATTTGTCACGTTGACAATTTGTCCTTGTGAAGAGAGAGAGGGAGAAAAGGGAGGAGGGGGCGGGAGTTGATGTGAACAAGTTAGGCCATAAATGAGTTAAGCAAGTTAAGGGAGTCGAGCTCAAGAGGGACAAGCTTGGGCTCGACGCATGTGCAGCCCTACTTGGTGATGCAATGTCGTTGCTATGAGTTTAGGCATCCCAAACATTTTTATTAACAATATAACAGATAATAAAAAACAAGATACCTGAGCTAGAACAAACCAAAAAAGAAGAGAGACATAAACCTCAAATACAAAGATAGAAACTACAACTAACCAAAAGGAAGATAGGCATAAAACCAACCTCACTGTACAAAAGGATTACAGCCTCATTTCAATCGATTGTTGACAGCAAATACATCAACTACAAAAAGCCATTTTTTGCACACCATTTCACCACATATAGACATTTTCTGGACACCATTTCACCACATACAGACATTTTCTGCACACCATTCCACCACATACAGATCGACCGGAAAACCATGTAGTAAGGAGGAAAGATCACCTCTTGATGTTTCCACTTAATACCAGCTATCATATCCTTTAAATCATTGCAGACTCTCCATTCGAGACCGCGCAGAATGAAATTGGCATGATGCATAATAGAATTTCTTTGTTTCCTTTTGTTCCAAAAGAGTACATGTAAGCATAAACACAGCGTATTGTAACCCATTTATTTGAAAGACCATTTGAACCACCATGAGATAACTTCTTGAATAGAGTTATGCACTTCTAGCCATGACACCCCCCCCCCTCATATTTTGGAAAAAATATGATACTTGTATTTTTAAAAAAATTTAATTTGGGCTATGTAAAAATTTTGAAAAATATTGTTAAGTACTTGTATATTTTTTGCAAATACTATTCTACCCTTGCTAAAAAAAATTGCTGGCTTCACCCTTGTATCTAGGAACTTCTGTTTTTTATTTCATGTCCATTTCATCTCAAGTTAATGGAATTATGAGCACCCCAGTCCTCACACCAAATTTTCACCTTTACTGTAACCCAAAGACCGGTAATTAAGCAACAAACATCTTCTTATCCCCAAAAGGCAGCTTTTCCATATCCAAGAGAATTAAACATTACATTACAGTGTTCACAAGCTCCCATTCAAGTATTGTTGTCTGACCAAAAGAGCACATAAGAAGTTGGTGACGTCAAGAAGGCCAAGACCACCTTCTTGTATCGGAGCAAGCAGACTTCCAACTAAGTGACATTTCCTAATATGATGAGAATCCCCCAAATAAAATGACAATTTCTTCTCTACAAAATTCCGTAAGTGGAAGTCTAAATGCTCTCACCCAACAACCCACCACTTGCTGCAGAACATGCTTCTCATATCAGTAAGTGGATGGTCCACCCTTCCACAAAGCTTCTCACATAAGTCAGGGGTGAGAGTACTATCAAATAATGGAACCCAAATGAGTTAGGAGAAGTTTAGACAACTGTCAATGAAATCAGTTTGCAATGACCGTTGTGTTTTCAAGAACATTAAAATGAATAAAAAAATGAAATGAATTTATAGTCAAACCCGCTTTGGAAGTGAAATCAGGTAAAACTTGGTTTAAGCAAGAAGTGGATTTTCACAATAGCCCAAAAAAATAAAAGGACGTCATTTGCAGAGAAGAAGCGCCCCAGGTAAGAAGTAAATTGAGAAAGTCATTTTAGGGGCTTCATGCCCTATAAAACTCGCCATTGGAGGTTTTTAGATAAAACTTCCACAACACAACGATAGTAAACAAAAGTGGAGAGAGAGGGTGAATTTGTCATCGGCCTCCATGGCAACAAAAAGTGGTTCCCTCCCTTCTTAAAGGTGACAACTATGGAAGCAGTAGAAACATAAGTAATAATTTTCCTCACCCAATCTTCATAGGATCCCAAAAAAGAAAGACCAAAGTGCAGGAAAGACCATCTCACTTCGCCATAAGCTTTTGGAATATCTAATTTTAGGAGAAAAAATTGTTCTATATGCCCTTATCCAAGCTGTTGACTGCTTCGAGTGACGGTGCATGGTTGGTGAATAAATCTACTGGAGAGACCAGATGCCCTTGTTCTGAGCCAATAATTGTGCTAAAACAATCTTCATTCTCTCAGCCGTCAACTTAGCAACTTGTTTATAGATCAAATTGTATAATGATGTAGGTCAAGACTTTTATATCCATAATCACATGAAATTAAAAATCAATATCATATGTGTTGTGTTTACCTACCTTACAAGCTCTTTTGTGATGAGGCGTCCAGGCGCAGGTATGGGGTTGTATTCCATGCTTCCTCATAAAGTTTTTCAATGCATCATTCATATATTCACCACCATTGTCAAAGCAAGGCATTTTAATCTTAGCACCATATTGAGGGAGAATGAGGGAATATAATTCTTCAATAATTTTTGGCACTTCACTTATTTTTGAGAAAATAAATCTAAGTTACACGAGTCATATCATCAATCAAAGAGACATAGAACTTAAAACCATCCTGAGAGTCCTATGGAGCAGGTCCCCAAGCCTTCGAGTGAAAGAGATCAAAAGCTTTTTCAGACCTTTCATGACTCAGCTGGAAGGGGAGGTGTGTGAATTTGGCGAATTCGCATGCATTACATTCTTTATTATCATCAATGGTGAGGGAAGGGATGAGGGGACTGAGGTTCCGATCGTATATGTGTCCTGATTGAGCATGTCAAATTTGATTGTCCATCCTTTGAGTCGATTTTGATTTCGTGAAAAAACCCAAACTGTTGGTGTCCAAAGTGTAGAGGTCACCACGGCGTCGGCCCTTACCAATCACCTTCTTCGTGCTCGGGTCCTGAAACGTTGCATCCTTCTTGGAGAAAACAACCAAACAATCATAATCTTGAGTGATTTTGCAAACAGACATAAGGTTGACAGCAAGCTTGGGAACAAGTAAAGCGGAACTAATATTTTTCTCGAAGAATGTTTTTCCGACGCCACCAACAACCATAGATGACCCATAGGTTGACGTCTTTGTCTGGGATTGAATAAGATCCCTTTTCCTTCCCTGGTCGCCCCTCAAGTTCCCAGCAGCGATCGCTTGTGTGACCCAATTTCCTGCAGTGAGTACGCTCAAGTTTGCTGTGATTTTTCTGTGTGTTTGAGTGGTACCTTTGTATGCCTTGGTTAGTGCCCGATTGTGAAAGGCACGCCATTCTTTCTTGGCTGTCTTCTGTGGAGTCCATTTTAGGAGGGATGCTCATGACTCTTCACCTTGACACCTCTCTCTGAATCATTTGACAAACTGCATTGAATTTTGACAACAAGGACCTTGAACATTTGACCTTCTTCAAAACGTGGTTTCTAAATGACTGGATCAGAGGTCACTGGTCGATATTGGAGGAGCTCATCATGTAGACTCCTGAGTCTCCCAAAGTACCGCTGCACATATTGGTCATGGAGGGTGAGATTGGCAATCTCACATTGTATCTGGTATACTTGAGAAAGATTATTTTGCTCACTGTAAAGTTCTTTTAGAGCCTCCCATATTCCATGCGCAGTATCTTGATATGTAAACAGATTTGCTATGGATGGTTCCATAGAATTGAGCAGCCATGCCATAACCATGTCATTCTCCGATTCCCATTCATCATAGTTGGAATCAGTAGTGGCTGGAGCTTTGATTTTCCCGTTAATATATCATGCGTTTGATCTTCCACTAAGAACCAAGCGAGCAGCCTTCTCCCAACTCAAATAGTTAGCACCATGGAGTGGGGTGGAGGTAATTTTCAGGGTATGATGCTCGGTGGACTTGGCTCACTTGAATGTTTCATCTCTTTGATTTGAGCTAGCAGCGTCGGCCAGATATTGGCACTGCGGATTCCCAGCTGAAGACAGTCTGGGTCGCAGGCGAGTCACTCTGTCGCAGGAGGTCGCAGGGTCCTTTAGAAACCTAATTCCGTATCTCTTCACAGGATTGTCCAAAAAATCTAAAAATTGGATAAAAAATACTAGACACGTGCCCAAATCCAATGCCACCTTACTCGACATTTGAATTGCCTCCAGTCAAAAATGCGCTCCAGAGAAATTCATGCCTGGAATGCCCCGTCTGGCGTCCTCTGAATCGCAGGCGAGTCTCTCTCTCAGCTCCCTATCTCCTGAGATCTTCAGATAACCTTGCTTGACATGGTGAAGAGAAAGAACTGGGCAGTGCGAGTGGTGAAGAAATGCAGGATTTCTCCACTCCTTGTGGAGACGGTGGCGATGGAGGGTGTATTTTTGCAAGCGACACCCATTTGGTGGGTGCGTGACCAAGTTTGCTATACAGTTGGAAATGGGGCAGGGGCTGAGGCAGTTGCTATCATGAAATGTTTGAAAAATGATAAATATTGAATTTTAGAAAATTTTGGGTGATTACACCTTCTAATAATTTTCAAACTATTAGAACGTTGATTTGGAAATACTTGTTGCTACCCCTTCAACCAAAATTAGGGATGTCAACGGATCATAGTCAAATTGGATTTACATTTAGCCATATCTAAATCCAAATCTGGAATCCTATTTCCCAAACTGAATTTGAATAGAATATAAATTTCATATTCATATCTGAATACGAATTTTGAACTGATTTTGACCTATTTTCAAATTGTAAGAACATTAGATATAGGATAATTTCTTAATAACAAACCTCGATGTTTATGTATATCCGAAAATTTGATTGGAATCCAATTATTAAAGCTGAATTCAATCCTACTTTTTAATCGGATATGTTTTTCTTTCTCACATCCGATTTCTTTGAAACAGATCGATTAGATTTCCCATCCAAATTAGATGTATAGGCACCCCTATGCGCAACTATGGATGCCAATGGTTTGGATTCAGGTAGGACTTGGGATTCAGATTTATGCACTACTTTTCAAAACGGAATTTGGATCCAAGAAGCATATGATACCAAATATAGACATAATCGGGTTGGTTCTCCGTAACACCAAGTGGACTCGGGCTTGAATATGGCGTAAAACATAAAGGAACACGTATTTGAGTAGTTGCACCCCTTCACCTTTAAGTGGCGCAACTTGTCGTTTCAACAATATTATGAAAATGGTTCGCTAGCTTATAGAGAGTCGCAATCGAGTGCACATTGTCTGTCTATAATGGTTAGAGAATTTCAATGATGAGTAACACCTTACATTATGTTTCTTACATAAGCTATAGTCGTTAAATGCACTAAAAGATTGTGTTTGTGTAAGTAATAATTCTTTGTATAAATGTAGAATGTATTCATTGCTTCAATGAAAATTTTAATGAGTTGGTGTTGGCAGCCGGCCCCACCAGCCCGCCCACACCAGCCACCATGTGTTTTTGCCATTGTTCCGAGTCAAGCATGTAAGGGAAAAGACGAAAAAGAAGAGAATGATGAAAACATGTGGCAGACCCAACTATCTTTCAGGCCTCTTTCACAAAAAGAAACCACTAACCTCACCACTTGTCATAGAAGCTGCCAAAGGAGAAAGAAAGGAAGGAAGGACAAAGCTACCCCTTCAACCACAATTAGGGATGTCAATGGATCATAGTCAAATTGGGTTTACCTTTAGCCATATCTAAGTCCAAATCTGGAATCCAATTTCACAAACTGAATTTGATTTGGATATAATTTTCATATTCATATCTGAATACGAATTTTGAACTGAATTTGACCTATTTTCAAAGTGTAAGAACATTAGATATAGGATATTTTCTTAATAACAAATCTGATTCAAATCCAAATCCAACTGGATGTTTATGTATATCCGAAAATCTGAATGGAAGCCAATTATTAAATCTGAATTCAATCTACTTTTTAATAGGATATGTTTTTCTTTTTCATATCCGATTTCTTCGAAACAGATCGATTAGATTTTCTATCCAAAGCAGATATATAGGCATCCCTATGCGCAACTATGGACACAGTGGTTTGGATTCAGGGAGGACTTGGGATTCAGATGTACACTTTTCAAAAATGAATTTGGAGCCAAGAAACATATGATCCCAAATATTGACATAATCGGGTTGCATCTCCGTAACACAAAGTGGACTCGGGCCTGAATATGTTATAAAATATAACGGAACATGAATTTGATTAGTAATGGCACAATGCTTTTTTACTAGCTACAGGTCAAAATCAGGTCCATAATCAGATGTGTCCAACCTTGAAAATGGTGGGGGCATTTTTTTTTGTAAATTTTAATTATAAAAATATGCTAATTTTTTCTTCTTCTTTTTTTCACTTTCTGTTCACAAAGAGCAACCCTCAGTCATGTGGACTAAAGGTTTTGACCAACAAAATTAAAGAGAGAGGGAGTACTGGAGGCAGGGGGGCCTGGTAGGGGCTGCATTTCTTCTTGGATTTTAAAAAAATAGAAATAGTTATTTATAAATTTTAAATATTTTAGTTTATCCTGTATAACATAAAATAAGAAAACTATATTTCTGGTTCTGTAAAAATTTAGAAACTATAGTTTGGTTCCTACAACAAAAAATTCCTAACTTCATCTTTGAGATCTCTCGGCAACCCTCTACGTGAGGGTTAAAAAAAACTTTATGCCCTTTGTTCTATAGTTCTCACCAATTAAAAAAAAAAGGAGCTTTGAAGTCTTTCCTTTTTCCCGAACAGAATAGAAACAAAGATGCTACAAGAATTATCACTTACCACCACAAGAAGTAAAATTGTGTCAAAGAAAACAAGCAGCTCATGCTGTAAAAGTCGTCACCTTCTTTTATAATGCGGCCGTGAAAAAACTCATGGCCTTTCATTACATAGCAGATAGTTTTCGTTAGATTGTTACCTTTGTGTGCATACTTTGTGGTGTGTCATATAAGGTTCCCAGTTGGCAGCTTGCTTTTTCAAGAATCTTTTTAAAATTTTATAGATTTCAACACTGGCGCATATCCATATGTCACTAGACATGTAAAATATTTATATGTATCTTGGAAAGTTTCCCTAGAAATTGAGAATCATTATTAAAAGGGGAATGAACTTGAAAATATGTAATCAATAATGTTTGATCTATAGTAAATAAAATTATTCTCTTATCACTGTCTTTGTGACTGCTGGATGCTTTGGATTAAATTCATTTCACAACTGTTTTTTCTTGCTTTAGTTTGTACGAATACCTTTGTCTATCATAAAGAAAGTGATGTTCTCGTCACTTTGTCTTTTTTACTGGTGGAATCAAATTTAAATTTCTCTAACCATTTTTTGTTGAAAAAGAACAAATACTCTAGCTATAAGACACATATTAGACAAATAAGAGACCGTAAGGACTCACTGATCTCTCAACAATTTGATTTACGTTCTCATTCTGAGACATTCAATAATACCCATCATGTATATTATATTCTCACTATAGCTATAATTTCTCTTATAACACTATGCCATATTTGTTAAATTATTGGTATTTGATTTTTTTAATGTTTTAAAGCAAGAAAAATTATTAATGCTGAGACACCATTAAAATTTTAAAACAAATAATTAAAAAAAAAATGAATGACTATCTTGAAAAAATAAAAGAGGGGCCACTATCGATAGACTTTAGGGAGTCAAAATCAGAAATTTTACACACTTATCAAGAAAGCATCCAAAGTGAAGCTTTTCTCTATTCTTTTGCTCTAACTTCTACAAAATGAAATTAAAAAAAAAAGCCCACTTGAAAGGAAATAGGTCAAAAGACTAGTAACAAAACCTAACCCTGAGTACATAATTGGTCTAAGCCAACGTTGCGTGGCTAGTGCCACTTGATCATGCCCTGTTGCTATTGTTAGAGAGACCTTTCACTTCCCATTCTGAGCTCTTGGTTCCGTCAAACAGAGTTTGTTGAAATAAAACAGCTCAGCTGGATTAGCATGATTCCTGGACATCATCAGCTTTGTCTCTTTATAATAGGGATGGCCAGCCTTAAGTTTGGCAAGGTCGATGGCATTCCCTCGCAGCACGAACAAGTTGTACTTCTAGTCAATGGTCAGATCATGAAACTTGGATGGGTTAAATAAAATTTTGGATTTGGAAAAAAAAAAATCATGCATCCAAACTTTTACATAATACAATGAGAAATCCGACAAATGTGAGAAAGAGGAAGTGTAGGTGATGTAGAAGTTTGTGGATTGGGAATTTTTCTGGATTTATTTAACACCAATCATGGACCTTGCCAGCCTGTAGATCACTACTTTCATCTTCCTTCTCTTTCCATTTTCATAGAGTGAACAAGAAGCCGATTTATTTCCACTTTCAGACATATCTCTCACTTCTTCTTTTTTTCTCGATGCCAACCTTGTTCACAACTCACTTTTCCATTTTCCCCATATTATTATGAATGAAAAAGCAAGTGATATGTGGAAAATATTATCTTGGTAGGCACCATGTTTCCAAATCAAAAGAACCTAAAGTTAGATATGCATGATATGCATGATATGCATGATATGCGGCTTTGTTTGTTTGAAAAATTTACTAATGTAGTTTGGATTTTCATGGTTGGGATTTCGTAATCGTGGAAATGTCAATGGCCTAAAATTAAATCTATTAAAATTTGTGGGCCAATCTTTTTTTTTTTCTTTCTTTTCTTCACACAACACTAAAGCGACTGGACAAGCGGTTTTGAAGCCTTTCATGGTGAAGAATAAATATGGGAAGTTAAAATTTTCGAAAGTTTTTGCCATTGATCCACTTCTTTTTGTTCAATTACAAAAATAGGTGAGCATAGTGCATGTGAAAGTTATTGACTGATAACTAGAAAGCCGAGAGTTTTTATAACTAGGCTTTTTTCTATTGAATTATTGACTGTTGATCACAATTTAATCAAGATTAGTGAATATTTGTGCGGTCGCCTTAAACTCCAAATTCTGGATGTATGAACACAAGTATGGCCCATTACTAGGAAGCCAATCCTGATACATCAATGTACCAGCGACAACCATGATAGTAAGTATCATTTGCCAAATAATCTTATTGTAAGGAACTAGGCTGGGGTAGAAGGAGGGGGAGCTGACAGGAGCCATGGTCCCTCCCCCCTCATGTTTTGGGAAAAAAAAATCATACTTACATTTTAAAAAAGTTTTAAATTGGCCTATGTAAAAATTTTGAAAAATATGGTTTGGCCCTTGTATAATTTTTGCAAATACTGTTCAGCCCTTCCTAAAAAAAATTGCTGGCTTCGCCCCTGGATCTCGCGGTCTACTGTTTTTGATTTCATATCCATTTCATCTCAAGTTAATGAAATTATGAGTACCTCATGTCAGAACATCATCACAATCAATAAGACAAGAAGAACTAATAAGAAACTGGACAGACATAGAAAATATATCTCTAGCAAGAAATTCTTGCTTGTGGGGAAGAACTGTCTCCACTGTAGCTTGCATGTGACTGTGTAATTTCATAAGATCATCTTGCTTGAGTAGTTGTTCTAGAATCCCCTATCCCCAATACTCATACCAAATTTTCACCTTCTTACTGTTACCCAAACACCTCTGGATTTTCCATATTCAGGAGAAATGAGCCTTTGAAACATCTAATTTTCCATATTCATGCCGTATCCACATTCAAATTTGATTTAAATTCACAATTCAAATTTGATTTTAGATTTACATCCGTGCCTGAATCCAACCTTTAACTACAGGAGCTTCAACGTTAAATACAAAGCCAAGTGCATGTGTAGAGTATCCATAGAAGCAAGTACATATGTAGCTTCACGTACGCATCCACCATAACAAAAAGAATCTCAACAAAATCAAATATGCCCCTTGCACCACCTTCGAACAAGACGTCATACTTTTGTCGGGGCTTCATCTTCGAACAAGACGTCATAACAGCTGATGAACTGAAAATGAAAACACATACGTGTCTAATGGCAAGCATAAGGGCATAGCAAATGCTGAAGTAGAAATCAGTAACTAATGACATCGACGACAGAAAATTCCAAAGATATTAGCACAAACATAAGATTTAGTTGTTAAATTATGCAATTACTAAATGAATAATATTCAAAATAATGGAAGAAAGTAATTAACTTGCTCTTTTCAATGTCCACATTAAAAATTGTAATGCAGTTTCGTCTCCAGCTTGCAATAAAGGTCCACTACATCATTAAAATATGTAAACTAACAGCTACTCTGAGTATGCATCAACAGTAATGAAGGATGTCAAAGAGAGGAGATCCATCTCAGCCATCTGGTTAAAAAGAAACATACATAATTGAGGCATTCTAATTCCAAAATACACAAATGTTTGGCATGGCATGCAGAAATGCAGTCTGAGATCTTCCTCGGGCTGTCTTCCTTTAAAAGCAATCAATGGTGTTTGCCCATGGGCTACCATCTCTTTGAAACTTTTTGATTCTAGAAGATACCAGGTATGTGTTTTAGGCTTTTACCAGCCCTTTCAGACAGAAAAAACATAAACTGCATTATGCAGATAAAGATACCATGCATAAGCCCATTTCATGATGTTTCAAGAAGCCTTATAGCTTCCTTGAATCAATCTGAACTCCCCTGTGGCAACATTCTATGAAGGGGATTTGCTGATCAACTTGCAATAAAACAAAAAAGTAGGAATCAACTTGTTGATCATGTTTGCAATAAATTAAGGAGAGTTCTCCCACGCAGATGCCTTTCATTGGAACTTGCTGATCATGCCTTAACTAAGAATCCTCCCAAGACCGTTACATTTCATCTAGCCTGAATCCAATCAAGTCGAATCAAATTACTGAGTTCAAAAATCTAAACTATTTGATGCAAATGTTAAAGACACAAGAAAATGCAGGATGAAGTGAATGTGCACGTTCCTTTATTATGGCCCATACCAGCAACCAACTTAAAAGAGTTAGAAGCGTAGCAGAAAATCAATTTCATGATGGTAACCTCGAAGACACCCATTACTAATCTGTGTGTGGAGAGAAAGAGAGACCGGGAGAGATCTGTACTTGGGAAGCATGCACTACCCATTACTAATATGTATGCGGAGAGAGAGAGAGATCTGTACTTGGGAAACATGCACCTTCCCTTTATGGTCTATAACAACAGCCAACTTATAAGAATTGGAAGCCTAGCAGAAAAGCAAATTCATGCTAATAATCTCGAAGATGCCCATTACTAATATGTGTGTGTGTGTGTGTGAGAGAGAGAGAGAGAGAGAGGGAGAGAGAGGCCTTCTGTTTTTACTAAGAAATGATTATTGATGTCTGCAAGGCATCATTCATTCCAGATGTTTAGGTGAAAGGAAAAAGGAACATAGAAAGCTTTAGTCTATATTGTGAATAAGATTGGGTTTATCCGAGCATTAGATATTTGAGTTGAGGAACAACTAAAATTTATTAGTTTTACTGAGGATTTGCTCAACGTTTTTTCTACTCTTTCTCAAAAGTGTGTCATCAAATCAAATTTAATTTTCTTGAGAATTTATTTTATGGACATTGGACAAAAATGATGGAAGTTATAACTACCCTATGATGTATCCATCTGCATGTATTATTTACAATACATTGATATGCATGTGAACTATATTCTAAAAGATAGTGCATTGAAGCTTCTATGTTGCATGCCATGAAAGAGATGTCACTTATGGGATTGTTCAGTGATTGAGTCTTATCTTACAGAGCAGAGGTAGCTATGAAGATCATTCTGATATACTCCGTCTTACTGTAGACCTTGTGGAGGCAAGCTGGTATGCTGACAACCCTGAATGGAGGTTAACATGATTCTGAACCTTAAAGTGAAAATTTAACTAGCTTAGCAATAGTCACTTCTCATGAAAACCTCTTAGTTCAATTATGAATAGTTTTAGTCATTTTATCCTATCTAAGCTGCATTTTCTCTCCAGTGTTGATGAACAAGTTGCCAAAGATATTAAACTCTTAGATTCTATTGCTGAAAAACAAACACAGATATTTTCGGAAGAGTGCAAGTTGTTTCCAGCAGATGTTCAGATCCAATCGATGTATCCCCTGTAAGTGTTTACCATTAAACACTGGAATGAGTTCATAAGTATACTTGTGGTTTTCTTTTGTATTCACTGTCCGCTATGTATCAAAACATTTTCCTATTCCGTAAATAAGAAAACAGTAAATTCTTTTGTTTGGAACAACACCAACATAAAAAAGAACGACTTTCTCTTCAGAAATGAGAGATTCCATCCACACGACGGAAGAAAGGCAGAGCTTGATGAGTTTGTTCTCGCTCCAAGATTTTTTGAAGAAAAAGACAGGAACATTCAATTGTTGAGTTAATTAATAAGCACGAGTTAAGAAGTTAATGCATTTGCAAAGAAACCAGTCAACTACTAAATGTACAAAGTTAACAAAATCGATCTCTGTGACAAGAAACCTCACAAAGGAAAAGGGGATAGAGAAATAGACTAGACTTTCTATATGGAAGCCTCCAGGAAAAAAAAATTCTCTCACAGTAGAAGCCAAAATAGAAAGAGGGATTTCCAAAAATTCAGGAAGAAACGGAAAAAAAAAATACTATTCACCATTCTTGTTAAAACACTAACCTTTCCACGAAAACCTTGCAGATCTACTCACAGGGTGACAATCGAGCCCAAATTTGTTGCTGCAGAGAGGAAGAGACAGATTCCTGCACTTTGGTAACAACGCGAGCTTAAATCAGTGTTTCCTAACACGGAAGCCGCTGCAGAAACGACAAATGAAGAGACGGAAGGCTTCTTCTTCAGCAAGGGCAAGAGAGACGAGTAGGGGATCAGGAGAGTGAGAGGGCGAGAGAGACAACGAGGGGAGCAGGAGAGTGAGAGGGCGAGAGAGACGACGATGGAGCAGGAGAGTGAGAGGGCGAGAGAGACAACAAGGGAGCATGAGAGTGAGAGGGCGAGAGAGACGATGAGGGAGCAGGAGAGTGAGAGGGCGAGAGAGACGACGACCAGCAGGCAGAACAGAGGCCACAGAGGCAGCTGCGGGCCTGCGGCAGGAGGGAGAGGGAGGTGATCCGTGGGTGCCCTAATGGGCAGAAAAATAAAACTGGCAAAATGTTTCCACCTATCGCGGTGAAAACATTTTCTGAAAAAAAATTTCCGGAAACGTGTTTAACGGTCATAATTTTCATTCCACCTTTGATGGAATGAGAAAAATTTTGAATATTTTAAATTTTTCTCCATGGCTACAGGATATTGCCAGGCCATCAAACGGCCCCTAGAGTTTTTTCTGGAACCCCAATCTCTGTTCTGTGATTTTTCTTGCTGTTTTCTTTTGTCATATTTAGGAATGCCTAATTTTGAAGCATATTAGGAAATATTGCAAGGTTTTCGACTTTTAAGAGCCAAAAGCCGAACTCATGATTCCCTATGCAATCCATCTCCTGCAGTTCATAGAGGTGGGTTTCCAAGATAAGGATAGGTATACTCTCTATGACTGCCTTTCCAGCCAATTTATATGGCAACCATCTACATTATCCATTTATACATGAGTGGGATTTTTTATACACCCTTTTTTGCATTGGGGGCATTTGTTTGATCTGAAATATGAATTACTCCACATTTTGCACACTAAATAAACATTTATAAACATTTAATGGGGTAACCTTTTTCATCGAATAGAAGACTTTTTTTTTTGTTTTCTATTGGTCATTGTCTAAATAAACAGTGGAAAGAAACCAAAAAGCTTCTTGTCTTTGTCTTTATCTTTTCTTTTCTAGCTTCCATCATACGATAGGCAATGATGAAACCTCTTCAAATGTTAATTCAGACTTTTGATATATGATTCTTTATGTGCATATAAATTTTATTTCACCAATTTAATTTATATAAGTGAAATGAGTTGCATTTTTTTCGTTTTTCATTTTTCGTTTTTTAAATATGTTTTTTAATTTTTAAACGGCATTTCATTTTCTCACCTTTTTTTTTGCATTTTTTCGAAATAATGCGCTTTTTGTATACACACAAAAGGACGCAGTGGCATCATCAATATCCTATGTGAGAAAACATGCATTGCATCAGTTGGAGTTGGTGTCTAGTCATAGTGCTAAGTTAAATATTGATTTACGTTTTCCAATCACTAGGCTGTTCTTATCATGCTGAACATGTTGAATCAGCCTCTGTGCACATATAACCAAACTGCTTATATGTGAGACTTTGTTCACAAATATTTGTCAGCTTTAATACCACAGTCCTTTTTGGGCATTGGTTCGGTGCCAAGGATACTTGATGGTCTCATGAAAATGTTTGCAATTCTGGTGGAGTGTGCAGCATCATGAAAGTTATCTGAGCATGTCTCAATTGGAACACATTGCAAAGGTAATTGTAAGATTCCTGGCTGGCTAAATCATTTTGACCTTTTCTTTTGTCAAAAGAAATATGAAGATATTATTTGCATGAACTATTTTGAGGTATAGTGCTTTTCATCATAAGCATAAAATTATTTGCAATAGAACTGCTTGAGAGCTGCTATTCAGAATGTGAGCGTGTGTTGGTTTGTCTTTCTTTCTTTTCTTTTTTTTTTTTTGTTTGTGGGGGGGGGGTGGGTTGGGTTATGTTGGGGGAGAGAGAGAGAGAGAGAATAAGCCTATTTAAAAGTTTATAAGATGATAATGGTTTTCTTGCAACATGAGTGATGCTTTCTTCCTAATCCTGGTTCTATTGTATCATGAAAATGTGTGATGCTTTCTTCCTAATAGGATGATATTTTTTCTACAGCATACATGGCGAGCACTGCAGGTAGACTTTTAGTTCATTCAAGTTACCTTGTCATACTAGGTGAACTATGGTGGTAAACAGTTTGAAGCAGTTGAGAACTGTGGAGGTAATCATCTACGTTGCATCAAGAAGAAAGAAGAACTTCAAAAATTACTCAACAGGAAAATAGAAGGGAAAGTTGCAAAAGAAAGCATCTGTCTCTCTACTTTGAAATGCTTTTCCATGTTCCCCCCAAATCAATGTTGTAAGAAGCGTATGCCTCACACAAAAAAAAAATGTGACTCAAAGTGTTTTTTAGAAAAAATTCCTTGAGGTGCACGCAACCCTAAAGCATGCACCTATTTTAATATAGGTGTATGCCTCCATCCATGGTATGCTCCGTGCTTGAGACATACGCCTCAGGGAAAGTGTTGAAAAAAGTAATGCTATATGTTTGTAATTTTTGAAATAAAGATAAGAACATTGTTTTTTTTCTTTACTTACTATTATATTTTGTTATGTATTATTGTTTTTATGTGAAGGTAAAACAATAATAGAAGATTTACAACATGAGAGTTTTGATGATGAAGCAACTGAAGAAGAAGATGAACTTATTCAATATATGGATGGTTCAAATGATGATGAATTGTCATCCATTACAGAATATGAAAATGATGAAGATACAATTGGCCAATCGCCTACAAAAATCATTTGAACTTTGTTAAATATCACTTGATAATTACACAAATTAGTTACTTTTTTAATTTGTGTACATATACACATTTCAATATGCTTATATTATTGTCCACCAATACTTGTTATTTACTTATTCTCTTAATTGATATTATCATCTGAATTTTGGTTTTCCTAGTTTTGGTTATTTGTTTTTCAATGATAGTTCTATGACCTGTTTAGGACAGGTCATGCTTCTATGTCAATTATGCAAGCACTCTTTGCACTATGTATGTTATGACATTATATTTGTTTGGATTTGCAAATTATTGTAGTTTGCGTATGTTGTGTATTAGTTTTTATTGATATGCTTAGTATTGTAGTCATTTTTTTCCATTTTGATGTTATTTTTATAAATATTTTATAATTCACAAACTTGTCTATGAGGCTACGCTTCAACTAACACCTCACCTCCCCTCGCCTCATGAGAGGCTGAACGTGTCGCCTCACCTTATTGCCTTTTACAACATTGCTCCAAATACCATCAAGTTGTTCCTCTTGAGAGTATGGTGCCACTTTTTCTTAGTAACTTGATCCGGTGACACCCAACTAGAAGTTTCTCTTGTTCTCCGCCTTCCTCCTCTGCAATACAATATGCATGATGCCGGTATGTTTGGTAATGAAGGATTTGCATGCAATTGATGTCTAGCAATGTTAAAATGACTTGTACATGACCTAAAAAATCCTTAGATGAACTATAATGGGTCCCACCGGGCATGCCATCTATTTGCTCCATTCCCTGAATGGGGAGTAGCATGAAGCCAAAAATTTGAGATTTCGATATTAGAAAAATTGCAAGAGAAAGGGATCCGCCTACAGGTACGAGGTCTAACCATGTCTCCCCACCTTTAACATGGATAATTGGACCTAAGACTAAGCATTTCTCAAAAGTTGTACAAGTTATTTGATTGATGTATTATATATGTTTGATTTTGAAGTTCATTTGAACTAAATTTTGAACAACCAACGTTTTGACCTTGTTTTATATAAAATGAAATGGATTTTAAACAAGTTATTTGAAAATCTAATTGGTTTTGACAAGTTATTTAGAAATTCAACTTGTTTTAGAAATTTGGGCAAATTCTTTTGAATTTTGGCAAAATTGAAAATTGTTCAAATGTGTTTCTAGTTGGGACCATTGATTTGATCAAAAAATTTGAGAGTTTAAGAAATTTGGTTGGAAATTATATTTGTAAATTGAGGATTTGATTTGTAAATAGTTGAAAATTGGAGTTTTAGTTCATGAACTTGAAGTTAATATGCAATCTTGGATCAAAATTTTGAACTTAGTTTAAAGTAAATTAAAAAATGAATTTTACTTAAATAGTTGATTTAGCTTGAAAAAATGGATCAATTGATCAAATTTGAAAATTTGTTGATCAAAAGATAGGAACTTTGAATTGAAATTGTACCAAGTTCCCTTTTAGAGAAGATTGTAAATTTTCAAGTAAAGCTTGTTTTTGGAAAAATAGGGATTCCAATGTTTTATAGAAAAATTTTATGTTCCAAATAT
This sequence comes from Nymphaea colorata, assembly GCF_008831285.2. Lineage (NCBI taxonomy): Eukaryota > Viridiplantae > Streptophyta > Magnoliopsida > Nymphaeales > Nymphaeaceae > Nymphaea > Nymphaea colorata. Next base: position 4,540,396 of record NW_022204507.1, on the reverse strand, counting down.
ATTTGTTGGCAAGATTGATAGGATTCTTGTATTTTCTTTTCAAAACTAAGTGAGATTCCAAATTCTTTGTTGCAATATAGCTCAGACATGTTTTGTAACTTGAATTGGTTCACTTACTTTCTAGAGATGGTGCGTGTGTGTGTGAATTAGATAAGTGAACTCATGCATGAATTAAGAAAATAAACTATATGTGTCCATGCATCTAAACGTGTTAATTTTTTATTCCATCATACATGCATTCATGAAATAAAGAGCAAATTTATATTAAATTGAATATGTAGTACAATGTCTAGGCTATACTTGGTATTAGATCAAGTATAACTACTACAATGCAGTCCATAAGCTTGACATAGATAAACTTCTTAAACTTGAAAGTGAAATCTGAAAATTGAATGAAAAATCCCAGTTTTAGAATGGAAAAAACGTGGAAAACCTCCACTTCCTCATGTTAAAATGATTATAAAACAGACCATGTACTGATTTAATGGTTGCAAATTAAGAAATGTCTACTTTGGAGATCTGTCTTCAAAGTAAAATGTAATTTGATAACATTAAATCTTGAAATTGATGAAACATATATACATATTTTGAATATATACATCTATTTTTCCATTAAAGTACATGTTGAAATGCAAATCAGATCTTAGAAGCAATGTTTACTCCAAATTTGGTTTTAAATCTCAAGGCTATGAAAATTAGTATAGTATGTTCAGAAAATTTGACAAAATTTCTTTTGCCGGTTTTGTGAATTTTAATTACAGCTTTTGGCTGAAATTTTGTGATGTATTAATTTGAAAACCAAACCAATTGTAAAATTGAAAATGTGAAGTCGAAATCATGAATATCAGCCATATTAGAAGCTACTCACTTCAATGCTGATTAGGCAAGACTAGGGATTCGGGACAAATTAGTAGCTTCCATTGAGCTGAAACAAGTATTTTAGGATCTCAAACTTGATGTACCAAGATTCTTTGAAAAATCAAATTCTAGGTTCCAAAAATACAAATATATACACTCAATCAGCCCGATTTCAAATTTTTAATTGGCTAAATCTTGTGGTTTTGAGCCTTCAAGATTCATTGTTGGAAGCAATCTCCTTTAGATTAGCTTAAGGATGTGGCCCTTAACCTAATCTTTGAAGAATAATAGCCATTTTCATATGAGATGATATATATATATATATACGTAAATGTCACTTTTTGAATTAAAAAGATTGAGTAAAGGGCCACATAACACATGAACGGTGATAGTTTATGGCTGGGATTTTTACATCAAAGGGGTTGAAGGCACGGCTTCTAACCTCCTTGACCACCTCTCTCAAAAGAAACTACAGAAAATTATGAGAAATATAGATTGAATGGAAGAAGATCAGTGGATCATCTCAACCAATTATTCATCATGTAAGGGTGAATCTCATCTATAATAATGAATCTGTCCCTAATAAGCTTTTGAGAAGGGAAAATGCATGCATTGGAACATTTAAATAAAAATTCTCTCTCATTTGGAGACTAACTCAACCAGCCAGAAAAAGATCAGTGGCAGTAGCATTGTCAGAGTTGTGGCAGAGGTGGAGCCTGCTCAGGAAGAGCTTGCCGGTGGTGAGGTTTTTGTGGGCAGTGATGGGGTTGCTAGCATCCCACGATTCACCAGAAAGCTCGTTGGAGTGATGTGTGGGTTGCTGGAAGAGTGACTCCTCTCATTGGGACAGCTCCACCTGTGGGTGGTAGAGATGCTACCATGAACTGATAGCTATGGCAGTGGAATTCAGGCAATGGTCACCGGTTTCAAGTGGGCATTGTGGCCACACAAATAGTTCAGAACAAGAAATGAGACAACATTAATGCAGGAATAAATGAACTTATTAAATAAGAGAGATAAAGTAGAGGGTGCCATGTTGACATGGGATGACGTGATGCTGATGTGGTGCCAAGGTGGAAGGTGTGGGGGCTAACTGGGCGCTAAGCAAGAGCCTGCACAAAGAAAGGCCAGCTTAAGGAGCTAGCACTGCATGGACTGGCTGGGGCAGAGCCTTGAGCAAGTGACTGGGAGAGGAGCACGGCCCTTGGTTTGGTTGGGCCAATAATGGCAACGTAGGTAGTCGATGGCAGAGAGAGAGTGTGTCCTAAGAAGCTAGCAGTTTGGGTGGAACCACAGTTGCCAGCTCAGTCTGTGTCATCCTAGAAGCTGGGCTGATTGCCTAGGGCAGCAAATCAACCCTCTAAGTGATTAATGTGGTAAAAAAAAAGGATGAATTTGGATCAGCTGGCATACCCATGCCATGTGGCAATCTCTGGGGTCTGCTAGTGGCATCCTTGGGCACTGGCTGGTCCTACATGGCATTTGGCAGGTTGGGCCCTAGCTATTTATTGGCCAGGTTGCCTTTATGCACCCCAACTTCCTCCCTAGTTGGCAAGGCGCCAAGGAGGAGGGCATTAATAGTTCCACGCAGAATTTGGGGGTGATGTCTAGTCCACTATGGGGAAGCCAGGAGGTCGACCTCTTGAGCGGCCCATCTAGGCCAAGCGGCCATATAGGTGAAGGTAAATTTTGAAATTCATGAGCACGCACATGCACAATCAGTGAACTCTAATACGATGTTGCCAAAGATGGAGAGTTAAAACCATGGGAGAAACAAACATCTGTTTTCGATCAATGCTTAAATTGAAAGGGGTTGTATGGGATTCTAAATGTAAGTGAACATGAATAAATCACTCTCAATTCTAAGTCCTAATGCACACAACACTATTAAATGGTTCTGAACCAAAGTACTCTACTTAGAGGTTTGCATGAATCTATAGCAACTATTTGGATTGACATCTCGCATAGTGTTCAAATCAACTGTGATATTTTTTGCATATATGTACATTTATGCATTTGGATCTTGGTTTGGGATATGGTTCTGAGATTCAAATCATGATATCCATAGAAGATTCTAGATGATAGGTATGGGCATGGATCTAAGATTCAGATCAAGATCTAAATCCATAGAAAGTTTCTACAAAATGGATCTTAAGAGATTTGGATTAGAATTCTAGATAAGAGATCTGCTTGACAATAGTTCGTAGATCTAAAAATGTTGATGTAAACATTGTAATTGATGCTTCAAATACCACAACGTCAAGTATATCTAGCATATAGACTAAGTGCAAAATGACATTATTGCAGATGAAATTGTTGTTTTACCCTTGGGCATGGGTAAGAGATTTAAAATGAATGACTTTTTACCTTGGTGAAGATTTGGACCATCTATTATGTGTTTGAAATGATATCAAGTTGAAGCTTGATGATTTAATAATGACAAACTTGATGACGTTAAATAAGCATAAATCCTATGTTCATGTAGAAATATGGATTAGAAAAAAATTGATTGGTTTACTCCTTGTGTAGATTTTGAACTCAAATAAGCATAAATCATGGATTTGACTCTGCTTAAAGCTCTAGGAATCAAAGAAAGCCATAAACTAATGTATATGAGACATATGTCT